>NW_025966135.1:39805-44760 GCF_021869965.1 Rhincodon typus | reverse complement strand
CTCCCACAGTAACACGCTCCCTCAGTAACACACTCCCTCAGTGCCACACTCCGTCAGTAACACGTTCCCTCAGTAACACACTCCCTCTGTAACATGCTCCCCCAGTCCCACACTCACTCAGTACTGCACTCCCTCAGTAACACATTCCCTCAGTAACACATTCCCTCAGTACCACGGTCCCTTGGCACTACATTCCCTCAGTAACACACTCTCTCAATACTCCATTCCCTCAGTAACACACTCTCTCAATACTCAATTCCCTCAGTAACACACTCCCTTAGTAACACACTCCCTCAATAAGACACTTCCTCAGTAACGCACTCCCTCAGTAACACACTCCCTCAGTAACACATTCCCTCAGTAATACACTCCCTCAGTAACACACTCCCTCTGTAACACACTCCGTCAGTAACACACTCCTTCAGTAACACACTCCCTCAGTAAAACACTCCCTCAGTAACACACTCCCTCAGTCCTGTACTCCATCAGTCCTGTACTCCCTCAGTAACACACTCTCTCAGTAACACACTCCCTGAGTCCTGTACTCCCTCAGTCCTGCTCCTGGAATATCAATCAAGATTCTTTTCTTGAGTTTCTGTGGTGGGTATTGAACCCAGTGTCTGTCTCCCATTGGATGAAAATCAAGCAAGGGCAGGGTCAGACCTGCCCATGATGTTCTCCTTTTAGCCTGCCTGGTCCACCTACCCAGCAGCAAATGAGCATGACAAGAGTAACTCTAAGAGCTGCCAATTGTACAGTGAGAAGCGTTAGATACTAGGAACAAGGTGACATTGAGAATTCACACAGCCCAATCTGATGAACAATGTGAGCATCTTCCCATTACAAAATTGAGAATGTTGACTTGAATCCAAAGTGATGCATGAATTTGTGTACAATTTGGTTTCTTTATCTGAGGAAGGATGTTCTGGCTATGGGTGGAGTACAGTGAAGGTACGAGACTGATTCCTGGGATGGCAGGAGTGACGTATGGAGAAGCTGGGTCAGTTACGATTATTTCATTGGGTTTTGGAAGAATGATGGGGAATCACATTGAAATCTACAAAATTCTAACAGGACAGAGTGGGTAAATACAGGAAGGATGTTCCTGGTGACCCGGGAGTCCAGAACCAGGAGCACAGTCTAAGGATTCAGGATAGGCTATTTAGGACTGAGATGAGGAGAAGTATCCTCACCCAGAGAGTGATGAGCCTGTGGAATTCTTTACAAAAGAACGTGGCTGAGGCCAAAACATTGAATATTTTCAAGAAGGAATTAGCTATAGTTCTTAGGGCTGAAGGGATCAAATGGTATGGGGAGAAAGCAGGAACAGGGAACTGAATTGGATGATCAGCTACAATCGGATTGAATTGTGGAGCAGGTTTGAAGGCCAAATGGCATACTCCTGCTCCTATTTTTGATGTTTTTGATGTTTCTACGTCCATAAAATATAACCATTAAAGAATATGAGGCATAGACATACAGCACAGCTCTTAAGAGGAGGACATTCAGTGAGAGTCCCTCCTTAATAAGATCCAAGGTTTACGCTTGCCCAGGTTATGAGATGACCCCGCTGGGTTTATCTGAAAACTTCTCTCAAAATCATTTTAACAAGGAATCTGAAACCTTCAAACTGAATTTAAAATTCAGGGCTCCTTCAAGCAAAGGATGAAAAAACAGAACTTTTTTTCAGCTGACCTCAATACAAATTTAAATCATCATTTTGTAGCAGCACTACCAAATGAAATAACCTTTTCACAAAGATTAATCAGGCCTCATCCGTCAAAGGTCAGTGAGCCGTTCAGCCCCTCAGGCTGATAATACAGGAACAGGATGAGGCAGAGCAATAGATATTGTCCACATGGAACAAAAGCAGAAGTTGCTGGAAAAGCTCAGCAGGTCTGGCAGCATCTGTAAAGAAAAAAATCAGAGTTAACGTTTGAAACCATTCTGAGGAAGGGTCACCGTACCTGAAACATTAACTCTGTTTTTTCCTTCACAGATGCTGCCAAACCTGCTGAGCTTTTCCAGCAACTTTGTTTTTGTTCCTGATTTAGAGCATCCACAGTTCTTTCAGTTTTTATTGTCTACAGGGACTTTAGTTCTGCATGATAGACTGATTTGTAAAGTTAGATCATATGGGATTCAGGGACAGCTTGCCAATAGGATAGGTAACAAAGTATGGTGCTGGAGGGTTGTTTTTCGGACTGCAGGGATTGGCGCTGGGTCCACTTTTGTTTGTCGTTTATATAAATGACTTGGATGAGAATTTAGGAGGCATGGTTAGTAAGTTTGTGGATGACATCAAAATTGATGGTGTAGTGGACAATGAAGAAGGTTATCGAAGATTACAAAGGGATTTTGATCAATTGGGCCAATGGACCGAGGAGTGGCATATGAAGTTTAATTTATTTAAATGCGAGGTATTGCATTTTGGTAAAACAAACAAAGGTGGGACTTATGCAGTTAATGGTAGGGTCCTGGATAGTGTTGCAGAACAGAGAGACCCGGGGCTTAGGTACATAATTCTTCAAAAGTTACGTCATAGGTAGACAGGTTGGTGAAGAAGGCATTTGACATGCTTGTCTTCATTGTCCAGACTATTGTGTATAGGATTTGGAACGTCATGTTAAGGTTGTACAGAACATTGGTGAAGCCACTTGTGGAATATTGTGTATAGTTCTCTTCACCCTGCTATAAGAAAAATTTTATTAACTTGGAGATGGTTGAGAGAAGATTTAACAGGATGTTGCTGGGGCTAGAGGGTTTGAGTTATAAAAATAGGCTAGATAGGCTAGGACTTTTTTCACTGGAGCATAGGAGGTTGAGGGGTGACCTTATAGAGGTTTATAAAATCATGACAGACCTAGGAAAGGTGACTAGCAAAGGTCTTTTCCCCAGGGTGGAGGGAATCCAAAACTAGGGGGCATATTTTTTAAGGTGAGAGGAGGAAAATTTAAAAGGGACCTGAGAGGCAACTTTTTCTCACAGAGGGTGGTTTGTATGTGGAATGAACTGCAAGAGGAAATAGCAGATGCAGGTACAGCTACAATGTTTAAAAGACATTTGGATAAGTTCATGAATAGGAAACATTTAGAGGGATATGGGCCAAATGCAGGCAAGTGGGACTAGTTTAGTTTGGGGACACCCGGTCAGCATGGACGAGTTGGGCCGAAGGGTCTGTTTCTGTGCTGTATGACTCTATAGCTCTAAATGGTGTGAGAGAAAATCAGGAAGTAGATCCCAATGAATGGCAGAGCAGGTTCAAAAGGCTGAATGACCTACTCCTGTTCCTATTTGCTATGTTTTTGTGTGTGTGTGTGTGTGTGGGGAGGTGTTCACCAGCTAAGCTTAAACTTATTACACTTTCCTAATTGCCCATGGGGCAGTTAAGAATTGACTGCACTGCTGAAGTTTGGAGTCACATGTCAGTGAGACAAGGTTAGTATAGCAGATTATTTCTGTGAAGGACGAGGTGGTTTGACAGTGGTTATATGGCTGCCATTAGGTTAGCTCTTTATTCCAGATTTTTAAATTGAATTTAAATTTCACCATCGGCTGGGATTCAAACCCACATCCCGGAATATGAACTGGGGTTTCTGGTTTGCAATTCGGTGAAATTACCAAATGTTTTCTGGAAATCAAAGCTTACAATCTTCGCTGTTTCTACTCCGTCCACAGCTTCCTCAAAGACCTCCAGTAAATAGGTTTAATACGACTTTCCTTTCATAAAACTATGTTAACTCTGCCTGAGTATCTTCAATGTTTCTAAGTACCATACTAAAAAATCTCTAATAATAGCTATTGACATTCTCTCTATGACAAATGCTCAGAAGCTGACTTGTAGTTGCCGCTTTCTTCTCCCTCCATTTTTGAACAATTTACTATCTTCCGATCTGATGGAATCTTGCTAATTTTGTCAAATTAAAAGCAATGCAGCCACTATCTCAATAGTCACTTCTTTTAAGGTCCTAGGGTAAAGACCTTCAGGACCTAGGGACGTGCTGACCCACTGCTCAAATGGCTTGCTCAGTGTCACTTTCCTGGTAACTGTAATTTTCTCAAGTTCCTCTCTCTCTTCCATTTCCTGAAATACAACTATTTCTGTGATGTTACATTCATCCATGCACAATAGCATAGATTCACAGAATCACAGAAATATTATAGCAATGAAGGGGACCATTCAGTCTATCGCATCTGCACTGGTTCTATCCATTGGAGCCAATCTCCTGCCTTTCAATCCAAGATGGTACCATCCAATATCCTCTTGAATGTCGCTGGGTCAAGATCCTGGAATTCCGTCCCTAATGGCATTGTGGTTCAACTTACAGCACATGGACAACTGCGGTTCCAGAAGGCAGCTCACCACCACCTTCTCAAGGGCAACTAGGGACAGGCAATAAATGCTGGCCCAGCCACTGACACCCACATTCCTCAACGTTCTTTCCTCAACACTCATTTTTTTATCAGCGTGTAGCCGTCAGCATTTGCAGAGCAGCAAGAGCCTTCACTATATTTCCAGGCAGTGCATTCCAAACCCTAACGACTCACTGTATATACAAGTTTTTCTCACTTCACCCTTGCTTTATTTGCAAATAACTTTAAACCTATGCCCTCTCATTCTTTTCCCTTTTACAGGTGGGAAATGTTGCATTACAAATTCCACACAGTAATTTCTGCAGCAAAAACTGTAACTTGTTTCCTTTATCTTAAAAATATCTATAGAAACTTTTAATAACTCATTTCACATTTCTAGCCAGCTTTTCCCATTTGCTCTAGTTTTTTTTAAAATTAATATTTTAGTCATTCTTTACCATTTATAATATTCTGTCCGATCAGGCGCCTATTTTTATTCCATAAGACACCTTTCCATTAAGTTTGATGCTGTTTTAAAGTTTTGGTTAACCACACATGGTGGATTCTCCCAATGGAATTTCTCTTTCTCATTGAAATATATC
>NW_025966135.1:34350-39305 GCF_021869965.1 Rhincodon typus | reverse complement strand
GATATATTTCAATGAGAAAGAGAAATTCCATTGGGAGAATCCACCATCTGTGGTTAACCAAAACTTTAAAACAGCATCAAACTTAATGGAAAGGTGTCTTATGGAATAAAAATAGGCGCCTGATCGGACAGAATATTATAAATGGTAAAGAATGACTAAAATATTAATTTTAAAAAAAACTAGAGCAAATGGGAAAAGCTGGCTAGAAATGTGAAATGAGTTATTAAAAGTTTCTATAGATATTTTTAAGATAAAGGAAACAAGTTACAGTTTTTGCTGCAGAATTTACTGTGTGGAATTTGTAATGCAACATTTCCCACCTGTAAAAGGGAAAAGAATGAGAGGGCATAGGTTTAAAGTTATTTGCAAATAAAGCAAGGGTGAAGTGAGAAAAACTTGTATATACAGTGAGTCGTTAGGGTTTGGAATGCACTGCCTGGAAATATAGTGAAGGCTCTTGCTGCTCTGCAAATGCTGACGGCTACACGCTGATAAAAAAATGAGTGTTGAGGAAAGAACGTTGAGGAATGTGGGTGTCAGTGGCTGGGCCAGCATTTATTGCCTGTCCCTAGTTGCCCTTGAGAAGGTGGTGGTGAGCTGCCTTCTGGAACCGCAGTTGTCCATGTGCTGTAAGTTGAACCACAATGCCATTAGGGACGGAATTCCAGGATCTTGACCCAGCGACATTCAAGAGGATATTGGATGGTACCATCTTGGATTGAAAGGCAGGAGATTGGCTCCAATGGATAGAACCAGTGCAGATGCGATAGACTGAATGGTCCCCTTCATTGCTATAATATTTCTGTGATTCTGTGAATCTATGCTATTGTGCATGGATGAATGTAACATCACAGAAATAGTTGTATTTCAGGAAATGGAAGAGAGAGAGGAACTTGAGAAAATTACAGTTACCAGGAAAGTGACACTGAGCAAGCCATTTGAGCAGTGGGTCAGCACGTCCCTAGGTCCTGAAGGTCTTTACCCTAGGACCTTAAAAGAAGTGACTATTGAGATAGTGGCTGCATTGCTTTTAATTTGACAAAATTAGCAAGATTCCATCAGATCGGAAGATAGTAAATTGTTCAAAAATGGAGGGAGAAGAAAGCGGCAACTACAAGTCAGCTTCTGAGCATTTGTCATAGAGAGAATGTCAATAGCTATTATTAGAGATTTTTTAGTACGGTACTTAGAAACATTGAAGATACTCAGGCAGAGTTAACATAGTTTTATGAAAGGAAAGTCGTATTAAACCTATTTACTGGAGGTCTTTGAGGAAGCTGTGGACGGAGTAGAAACAGCGAAGATTGTAAGCTTTGATTTCCAGAAAACATTTGGTAGTTTCACCGAATTGCAAACCAGAAACCCCAGTTCATATTCCGGGATGTGGGTTTGAATCCCAGCCGATGGTGAAATTTAAATTCAATTTAAAAATCTGGAATAAAGAGCTAACCTAATGGCAGCCATATAACCACTGTCAAACCACCTCGTCCTTCACAGAAATAATCTGCTATACTAACCTTGTCTCACTGACATGTGACTCCAAACTTCAGCAGTGCAGTCAATTCTTAACTGCCCCATGGGCAATTAGGAAAGTGTAATAAGTTTAAGCTTAGCTGGTGAACACCTCCCCACACACACACACACACACAAAAACATAGCAAATAGGAACAGGAGTAGGTCATTCAGCCTTTTGAACCTGCTCTGCCATTCATTGGGATCTACTTCCTGATTTTCTCTCACACCATTTAGAGCTATAGAGTCATACAGCACAGAAACAGACCCTTCGGCCCAACTCGTCCATGCTGACCGGGTGTCCCCAAACTAAACTAGTCCCACTTGCCTGCATTTGGCCCATATCCCTCTAAATGTTTCCTATTCATGAACTTATCCAAATGTCTTTTAAACATTGTAGCTGTACCTGCATCTGCTATTTCCTCTTGCAGTTCATTCCACATACAAACCACCCTCTGTGAGAAAAAGTTGCCTCTCAGGTCCCTTTTAAATTTTCCTCCTCTCACCTTAAAAAATATGCCCCCTAGTTTTGGATTCCCTCCACCCTGGGGAAAAGACCTTTGCTAGTCACCTTTCCTAGGTCTGTCATGATTTTATAAACCTCTATAAGGTCACCCCTCAACCTCCTATGCTCCAGTGAAAAAAGTCCTAGCCTATCTAGCCTATTTTTATAACTCAAACCCTCTAGCCCCAGCAACATCCTGTTAAATCTTCTCTCAACCATCTCCAAGTTAATAAAATTTTTCTTATAGCAGGGTGAAGAGAACTATACACAATATTCCACAAGTGGCTTCACCAATGTTCTGTACAACCTTAACATGACGTTCCAAATCCTATACACAATAGTCTGGACAATGAAGACAAGCATGTCAAATGCCTTCTTCACCAACCTGTCTACCTATGACGTAACTTTTGAAGAATTATGTACCTAAGCCCCGGGTCTCTCTGTTCTGCAACACTATCCAGGACCCTACCATTAACTGCATAAGTCCCACCTTTGTTTGTTTTACCAAAATGCAATACCTCGCATTTAAATAAATTAAACTTCATATGCCACTCCTCGGTCCATTGGCCCAATTGATCAAAATCCCTTTGTAATCTTCGATAACCTTCTTCATTGTCCACTACACCATCAATTTTGATGTCATCCACAAACTTACTAACCATGCCTCCTAAATTCTCATCCAAGTCATTTATATAAACGACAAACAAAAGTGGACCCAGCGCCAATCCCTGCAGTCCGAAAAACAACCCTCCAGCACCATACTTTGTTACCTATCCTATTGGCAAGCTGTCCCTGAATCCCATATGATCTAACTTTACAAATCAGTCTATCATGCAGAACTAAAGTCCCTGTAGACAATAAAAACTGAAAGAACTGTGGATGCTCTAAATCAGGAACAAAAACAAAGTTGCTGGAAAAGCTCAGCAGGTTTGGCAGCATCTGTGAAGGAAAAAACAGAGTTAATGTTTCAGGTACGGTGACCCTTCCTCAGAATGGTTTCAAACGTTAACTCTGATTTTTTTCTTTACAGATGCTGCCAGACCTGCTGAGCTTTTCCAGCAACTTCTGCTTTTGTTCCATGTGGACAATATCTATTGCTCTGCCTCATCCTGTTCCTGTATTATCAGCCTGAGGGGCTGAACGGCTCACTGACCTTTGACGGATGAGGCCTGATTAATCTTTGTGAAAAGGTTATTTCATTTGGTAGTGCTGCTACAAAATGATGATTTAAATTTGTATTGAGGTCAGCTGAAAAAAAGTTCTGTTTTTTCATCCTTTGCTTGAAGGAGCCCTGAATTTTAAATTCAGTTTGAAGGTTTCAGATTCCTTGTTAAAATGATTTTGAGAGAAGTTTTCAGATAAACCCAGCGGGGTCATCTCATAACCTGGGCAAGCGTAAACCTTGGATCTTATTAAGGAGGGACTCTCACTGAATGTCCTCCTCTTAAGAGCTGTGCTGTATGTCTATGCCTCATATTCTTTAATGGTTATATTTTATGGACGTAGAAACATCAAAAACATCAAAAATAGGAGCAGGAGTATGCCATTTGGCCTTCAAACCTGCTCCACAATTCAATCCGATTGTAGCTGATCATCCAATTCAGTTCCCTGTTCCTGCTTTCTCCCCATACCATTTGATCCCTTCAGCCCTAAGAACTATAGCTAATTCCTTCTTGAAAATATTCAATGTTTTGGCCTCAGCCACGTTCTTTTGTAAAGAATTCCACAGGCTCATCACTCTCTGGGTGAGGATACTTCTCCTCATCTCAGTCCTAAATAGCCTATCCTGAATCCTTAGACTGTGCTCCTGGTTCTGGACTCCCGGGTCACCAGGAACATCCTTCCTGTATTTACCCACTCTGTCCTGTTAGAATTTTGTAGATTTCAATGTGATTCCCCATCATTCTTCCAAAACCCAATGAAATAATCGTAACTGACCCAGCTTCTCCATACGTCACTCCTGCCATCCCAGGAATCAGTCTCGTACCTTCACTGTACTCCACCCATAGCCAGAACATCCTTCCTCAGATAAAGAAACCAAATTGTACACAAATTCATGCATCACTTTGGATTCAAGTCAACATTCTCAATTTTGTAATGGGAAGATGCTCACATTGTTCATCAGATTGGGCTGTGTGAATTCTCAATGTCACCTTGTTCCTAGTATCTAACGCTTCTCACTGTACAATTGGCAGCTCTTAGAGTTACTCTTGTCATGCTCATTTGCTGCTGGGTAGGTGGACCAGGCAGGCTAAAAGGAGAACATCATGGGCAGGTCTGACCCTGCCCTTGCTTGATTTTCATCCAATGGGAGACAGACACTGGGTTCAATACCCACCACAGAAACTCAAGAAAAGAATCTTGATTGATATTCCAGGAGCAGGACTGAGGGAGTACAGGACTCAGG
Source organism: Rhincodon typus (assembly GCF_021869965.1). Taxonomy (NCBI): domain Eukaryota; kingdom Metazoa; phylum Chordata; class Chondrichthyes; order Orectolobiformes; family Rhincodontidae; genus Rhincodon; species Rhincodon typus. The sequence goes on along the minus strand of NW_025966135.1, from coordinate 34,881 downwards.
GAGTGTGTTACTGAGAGAGTGTGTTACTGAGGGAGTACAGGACTGATGGAGTACAGGACTGAGGGAGTGTGTTACTGAGGGAGTGTGTTACTGAGGGAGTGTGTTACTGAAGGAGTGTGTTACTGACGGAGTGTGTTACAGAGGGAGTGTGTTACTGAGGGAGTGTATTACTGAGGGAATGTGTTACTGAGGGAGTGTGTTACTGAGGGAGTGCGTTACTGAGGAAGTGTCTTATTGAGGGAGTGTGTTACTAAGGGAGTGTGTTACTGAGGGAATTGAGTATTGAGAGAGTGTGTTACTGAGGGAATGGAGTATTGAGAGAGTGTGTTACTGAGGGAATGTAGTGCCAAGGGACCGTGGTACTGAGGGAATGTGTTACTGAGGGAATGTGTTACTGAGGGAGTGCAGTACTGAGTGAGTGTGGGACTGGGGGAGCATGTTACAGAGGGAGTGTGTTACTGAGGGAACGTGTTACTGACGGAGTGTGGCACTGAGGGAGTGTGTTACTGAGGGAGCGTGTTACTGTGGGAG
>NW_025966135.1:32043-33850 GCF_021869965.1 Rhincodon typus | reverse complement strand
TTTGCCTGCGGAGTTTTAGATTGCAGTGTGACCACCTCTCTGTACACTCAGCTTCACAGACGCTCCACAGTGTCCCTAGCTGGCAGTCCAGCTCAGAAACCTGGGTTTTCGGGAGCTGCAGCTGGACACACTTCCTGCTCAGATGCTGGCCCCTGGTTCTAGACATGTGCCCCAGCTACCCACTTAGATCAGGAGTAGCACAGCACAACTTTGGGCTCTCCTGACCTGACCTGGCCCCTTTGCATTTAACCTTTTGGAAGATGCATAATATCAAAGAATATCAATTACTCTGCAGCCCTTGCTCCCTGATCCTTGTCACTCTCGATGATGTTCCTTACAAGCTATAAACCACAGAGAGTAAAACAAAAAGCACCACTTCCCCTCTGCACTCACACTGCTCCAGATTCCCAGAAATACACTCTCACTCAGCATGGGTTCTCCTCAAACAGCACACATGCACCTTACTGTTTCCCAATGCACCACATCCTCAGGTTTACACGGGCTATTTTCAGGGTTTAACTCGGGGAAGAACATCGATCATTGTGCCCAATTGTTCCACAAGTAATCACAAAATATAAAATCATGTGAAACCACAGTAAGATCAACTAAATGACCAACTTACCTCACTGACTGCAGATGAAAGCAATTCACACCTGAGTCCATCGCCATGTTTTCAGTTAAACACAGAAACTTAGAAGCAGGAGTAGGCCATTCAGTCCTTCGATCCTGTCATTCACTATGATCATGGCTGATCCTCTAGAGACACAGAGACATACGGCAAAGAAACAAACAAATTCATACATGCCAACCAAATGGAGTTAGTACCATTTGCCTGTGTTCATCCCATATCCCTCTAAACCTTTCCTGTTCATGTTCCTATCCAAATGCCTTTTAAATGTTATCATTGTACCCACCTCCACCACTTCCTCTGGCAGTTCATTCCATACACGCACCACCCCCTGTGTGAAAACATTGCCCATTAGGTCCCTTTTAAATCTTTCCCCTCTCACCTTAAACCTATGCCCCTCTAGTTTTGGATTCCCCTACCCTGGAGAAAAGACCTTGTCTATTCACTTTATCTATGCCCCTCATGATTTTATAAACCTCTATAAGGTCACTCCTCAGCCTCCAATACTCTGGGGAAAAAAGTCCCAGCCTATCTAGCCTCTCCGTATAACTCACACTTTCCAGTCTCGGTAACATCCTTGTAAATCTTTTCCACACCCTTTCCAGTTTAATAAGACCATAAGACCATAAGACATAGGAGCAGAAATTAGGCCACTCAGCCCATCGAGTCTGCTCTGTCATTCATTCATGGTTGATAAGTTTCTCAACCATATTCTCCCACTTTTTGCCCACAATCTTTGATCCCTTTGACAAAATAACATCCTTCCTATAGCAGGGAAACCAGAATTGTACACAGTACTCCAAATGTGGCCACACCAATGTCTTGTACAGCTGTAACATGGTGTCCTAACTCCTTTCTGAACTCAATTTCTGACCTATAAAGGCAAATGTGCCCTTACCACCCTACCTACCTGTAATGCCACTTTCAAGGAACTACGCACCTGAACACCTACGTCTCTCTGTTCAACAAGGTCAGAAGTCACATGACACCAGATTATGGTCCAATAGGTTTATTTGAAATCACAAGCTTTCAGAGCACTGCCTCTTCGTCAGGTGAAGTGAGAGACAGAAGCACACAGATAGAGTTTATAGCAGAGAGATCAATGGGCAGAGAGATCAAAGGATCAAACAAATGGTGTGAATGGAGGGTTGACAGGCTGAATAATAAGTTTCTGCAGGT
>NW_025966135.1:22469-31543 GCF_021869965.1 Rhincodon typus | reverse complement strand
ACACTCATACACTCACACACACACACAAACACACACTCACACACACAGACACTCACACAAACACACACTCACACACACACACACACACTCATACACACACACACACACACATACTCACACAGACACACACACACACTCACACACACATACACACACGCACAAACACACTCACACACTCACACACTGACATACTCACACACACTCACACACACACACACACCACTCTCACACACACAATCACACCCACATGCTCACACACACTCCCACCAGGAAGAAACAGACCACGCAACGGCTCTTCATCAGATGCTGTACTGATGAAGTTAGCCAGCAGGGTAATGAAACTTCTGTGAGCTAATGGACCACCTCAGCGAGCCAACCAACCACAGCATTGATTTACCCCTAACTGTGGCTCCCGCAGAGTCAAACCCTTGACACCGTGTCTGGATGGTCTACAGTCTGTCTTCAAACTGACCTTCATTTTGTTACTTCAATTTAAATCAATGAAATTTATTGAGGGACTTCAGGAGCGAGCTGTGAATTTAGTGTTGACCTCTGACCCTACAGGATGATTCCTGTTGTCATTAACATTCCTGAATTTACTCGTGGTCAGGTGCTCAGGGATTGGCCAATCTGTCACTCAGTACTGTATTGTCATGGTGCTATTGGTGTAGGAGGAGGCCATTCAGCCCTTTTGTCTGTTCACCATTCTATCAGATCATGGCTGAACTGTCATTTTACTGACTAGACTTTATCCTGTAACCTTTAACCCCATCAATCTCAATCTGGAAATATTCAATTGATCTCTCCAACATCCACACCAGTTTTTATTTGATGGGTTGTGGGGTGTGGTTGTTCCAGAGCTCCCCTCTTTGTGATAACTTCCTGATATTGGGTTCAAAGGATCTGCCTCCAACAGTAATGCTGCACTGGTGAGCAGTGGGGCCTGCTGCTTGATATTTCACAAAGAACCAGGTTTGTTATTGACTGGAGTAGTAGAGATCAGGGAGGGGGTGCTGGGGGATAAAGGCTTGTTTCGAGGGTGTGACTGGAACCTGAGCCCCAGTGGTACTTTCACAGGTAGCTCAATGTTATCTCATGGCATTATCATAATCTCCAGGCAATCACATGACACCTTCTGCAATCAGTTACCGAACAGAATCTTATGAGAGGAGAGCAGGAAACATTTAAACAACCTTGTTTCATAATTTCGAAAAGACTTGCATTTCAGTATCGGCATTCCGACAGTCAGCGAAAAGCAGCATTGTAATTACATAGGAAACACAGTACCCAGTTTATACAAAGCACAGAGCAAGGAGGTCAATACCAGGTAACCTGCTTATTTGAGAGAAGTCTGCTACTTAGAATCATAAGTTCATAGAGCTGTAAAGCATAGAAACTGACTCTTTGGTCCAACATGTTCATGCTGACCAGACATCCCAGTTTAATTATCTTCTCAAGTCTCTGGAGTGCAGTTCGAATTTACTGTGCTCTTTCCGAGTCAGCTCTGAATTTAACAGAAACATTTAGAATCACAACTAGTACTTAGATACAAATCTTAGATACAAAATAGAGAAATAAAGAAAAGAAAGTTACATTGCCTTAGAGTTATTCATGGTATGTGTTAGAATAATAAGAAATTAAGTTAAAAAGACATATATTACAGTCTTTCTATAAAGATCCTGTAGTAGATGAACACAGGAGCCTTCCACATGTGGTCTGACCTGGCTCACAAACCTATTGTCCTGCCCAACAACATGTGAGATTTATTAATTTGATTTAAATTCCACCAGCTGCCAGGGTGGGATTGAAACCTCAGAGCATTAGCCTGGGCTCTGGATTACAAGTTCATTACCACTACACCATCGTTTTCCTTAAAGATGAAAGTTTCTATTCCAGAATCTCTTGTTGTTTTTAAATTAGCTTCCTTAATGTTGGTGAAATATTTTTATTCAAAGGGTTTTATCACTGTAAAGTTTAATTGCTCTGGGCTAATGATTTATAAAAATTCAGGATATCAGCATTTCTGAAATAAAGGATTTGGGAGAAAACAGCTGTATCAAAACAGAACTTGCCATGAAATGGTAACAAATTTGTTCTGGTCATTTTCACTCTCCACTTCCTGCCCTTGCCAGAATTTAATGTACGCGGGTATCAGGCAAGGACCAATGTGCACAGAAAAAATACCCTACCTCTGGGATGTCCTGGATTTCTGATGCTCATGGTCCAAAAAATACGTGCTGATAAAATTCCGAAATTTGCAACAACAGCCAGTTGCTTTATTCTGGGCCCATTATACCAGGATAGATGCAGTTTGAAATTACAAGTTTCAAATTTAAGAAGCTCACTGTCCATGAGGCTTGTGGAAATGAAGATGATCAATGAGGTAAGAGGAAATTGAATGGGTACTTATGGCAAATAAACTTCCAAAGCTGTGGGGATAGAGGGGCTGGAAATGACTGCACTGCCCCACAGATAGGAATGGTAGAAGATGGTTCCTTTAAACCTACAATCCAACAGAAAGAAGAATGAAGGAGCCAGCATTAATGGAACGCCTACTGGTAAATCATAGAGAAGAGAATAAATCAGAGGCATAGCACTGCTACTGATTGGAAAACCAGAGATCCTTTTGAAATTTGGCATTCTTGTATTCATCCCGATGAACACTTTTTTTTCAGCAAATACAGAACCTATCACAATATGTTAATGTTGGTACATCTGCAAAATCTTTGGGCAGGATACATTGCTATTAGATATATATGTCCCATTTTCACTCCAACTCAATTACCATCCTACTCTAAGCAAAAATCTGACTGTTTTCTCTGTTCATTTGATTCCAATACAAGCTACATTCATATGAACATATGCTTTACAACAGGCTATTCAGTCACTCAAACCCATTCTATAGTCATGGGTGATCTAACCATGGCCTCCATATTGCTATCTACCTCCTATACCCTCACTCTCCATTGCCAAGTGACAAACTATTCAACCCCACCTTAAAAATACTCAATGACTTCAATGACCACTTGCTGGGGAATAAAATTCCGCAGACTAATGACCCTCTGAGAGGAAAAATGTTTTGGCATCTCCATCTTAAATAGGAAATCATATTTTCAACCTGTGTCCTCTTGTTCTCTGCCACAGGTGGAAACATCCATCTAGTCAATGTCCCTCAGGATCTTGTGTGTTTCAATAAAATAACCTCACACTTGTCTAAGGACCAGTACGGGCTGACCTGTCTGTCCTTTCCTCATAATGTCACTGCACCAGGGACCTGAGTTCGATTCCACCCTCAGGCAACTGTCTGTGTGGAGTTTGCACATTCTCCCCGTGTCTGTGTGGGTTTCCTCCGGGTGCTCCGGTTTCCTCCCACAGTCCAAAGATGTGCAGGTTAGGGTGGATTGGCTGTGTTAAATTGCCCGTAGTGTTCAGGGATATGTAGGTTAGCCATGGGAAATGCAGGGTTACAGAGAAAGGGTAGGTGGGTGAGTCTGGTCGGATGATCTTTCAGACAGTCGGTGTGGGTTCGATGGGCCAATTGGCCTGCTTCTACACTGTAGGGATTCTATGATTTTACATGAGCTGTTAAACACGGATCCTTCATAATCTCATCCCAGTCAACTCCCTCTGCTTAACATGATTGTATGGTAGCTTCAAATGGCCAAAAGGCTGTGTTCAATTCTGGTTTCCATATTACAGGGAGGATGTGGAGGCTTTAGAGATGGTGCAGAAGATGTTTACTAGGATGCTGCCTGAATTAGAAGGTTTGAGCTATAAGGAGAGACTAGAAAAACTCGGGTCATTTTCTCTTGAGCAGCGCAGACTGAGGGGAGACTTGATAGAAGTCTATAAAATTATGAGATGCATAGATAGAGTTGATGGTCAGAATCCTTTTCCCAGAGTTGAAATGTCCAATACTAGGGGGCATGTATTTAAGGTGAGAGGGGGAAATTCAAAGGAGATTTGAGGGGCAAGTTTATTTACACAGAGAGTGGTAGGAGTCTGGAACACACTGCCAGGGGTGGTGGTGGAGGCATTTAAGAGACTTTTAGATAAGCACATGAATATGCAAGGAATGGAGGGATATGGACCAAGGGTAGGCAGAAGGGATTAGTTTCATTTGTTGACATGTTCAGCACAACATTGTGGGCCGAAGGCCCTGTTCCTGTGCTGGATTGTTCTTTGTACTATGTAAAATGCATTGGACAATTTTCAATCTGCTTCAATGAGATTTTGGTTGAGTGTGAGAGTGGTATTCACTGAAACAGGCTTCACACTGACAGATAAACTCCTGGTAAAAGGTTCACTTCTCCATCTGCAAGTTCCATCTCATGAGAAGGTTCTGCCTCTTGTGGTCTGTTGAGGTTGTTGGTGATGGAGAGATGCTATTCCCCCCCTCTGCTAGTCTCCTCATAGAGACTTTTCCTGACCTGAAAGCTTTGAGTGTGACCTATATCAGTGTTCCTCAGTCTGAGCTGCTTCATAGCCAGCACCACCCGAGTGCACACCATGTGCTTTAACTTCACTAACCTCCACAGTAACCCACCGAGCAGTGAGTTATAACAGAGTGAGAGTCTCGCTGCGGCACACTAACCCAGAGGGCCAGGGGTCACAGCTGGAATACTGACAGTGAATTATTTGTGGAGCAGAAACATGTGAGAATTCACTCAGTCACAAATGAGCCAGGGTCTACTCACTGACTGGATGAGACCTCAGAATCGTACGTTTGTAGAGGGAGCACAGATCAGGTGGGGTCTGGTGGGATTAGACGCTGTTTGAATGTGAGAGGGATTGCACAGAGGAATTTATAATTACTGGAACGCTGCCAGTCTGGGGCTTGTCTGCACACTTCCGGCTGTTTCCCTGGATTTGGCAGACAGGAGGAATATGTCATCTGACTGTGTGAACAGGGAGCAGGGTCTCCTGCTGGGGTGGGGTGGGGTGGGACATCCTCATCCCCAGAACTAGCAGAGATAGCCATGACCCCAGACCCTGCCCAGTCCTGATAGAGGTTACCCCCAGGGTCAGGGCGCTCTTGGTGTCTGGAGGAATGCCCAGGTCACTGTCCTTCTCCACTTCACCAGGGCCAGTGCCACCGGCTTCTCTCTGAGGAAGGAACACCGAACCTGAAACGTTAACTCTGATTTCTTTTTGCAGTTGCTGCCAGATCTGCTGAGTTTTTCCAGCAACTTCTGTTTTTGTTTCAGCTTCTCCCCGATTCTGTTACCGTACCCACCTCCCACTAAGGCTCACACTCTCCCACTCTCATTATCACCTGTAATATCCTCCCTCCCTCACTTCCCCCCCACCCCACCCCAACCCCTGACCCCACCACCCCTGCTTGCCCTCGGTGCTTCCCACTCACTGACTCGGGACCCCTCCCCACCTGCTCCAACAGTACCAGCTGTGCCACCCACTTCCATCTCCATTAATACCCGCCAGTGGCTCATTCCAGGAGGGAAACAGCCCCCAATGGGGCAGGAAGAGTCAAAGCAAGTCATTGAGATAGCTGCTCTTCAGCCCCTCAGTCCTGGGGAGGAAAGGATCCTGACTCTGACCTTCCCGAGTCACTGACTGTCTGTGCCCAAGCCCCTGGGTTGGTACTGGAGGCTGCCCTTGCCTCACTGTGCCCAGACCCCCTGAGCGAAGGCTATACACCTGGTTCTGACTGAGGACAGCTGACAACCAGCACACGCTTTCTGGCTTTGTGTCTGGGTTAAACAGCACAGGGATACTGCAGGAATGCCAGCCTGGGATCTCTGGCTAAGGGCAAGGTGGTAAAAGGCAAGGCAGGAATGCTGGGAACATCCAGATAGGCTCCAAGTGAGGGAGCATTAAGAGAGCAAGCGATCAGCCCAGATGCAGATCCAGACTGGTGCAATCCCTGAGCACACAGTGTCCTTGCTGCAGCATTACAATGAGAGTTACTGGGGCAGCCTGAGGGGCAGCAATGAAAGGACCAGAGAAATGCCATGAGGGGCCTTAGAGAATGCACATGTTGGACTGTCAGGTGCATGGATGAGGGGTGCATGTTATTGGTGCCCATGGAGCGTATCCTGAGATGTTGGTGCCTGATAACCAACCTGGAGCTCCTTTGGGGTGAACAAAGAGCTGAAGTCATCGGGTCCTCACTCTGACTTCCATATCGAGAATTCTCAGCATCTTATTTGATTGCAGTGAGTGGTTTGTTAGGAAGCTGCATTTTAACGAGGTGAGACCCACAGTTAATTAGGCTGTTAACAAATGAATAATCTGCTTTGCACAGGCAGCTCACTGTCGCCCAGTGGGAAGCTCACCTCGATGCCTGGAACTTGGGTAAAAAATGCAGCAAGTTGTTTTTTCATTCATTCACGGGATGAGGGCATAGCTGGCCAGGCAGCATTTATTGCCCATCCCTAATTGCCCCGAGGGCATTTCAGAGTCAACCACAGTGCTGTGGGCCTGGAGTCACATGTAGGCCAGACCAGGTAAGGTTGGCAGTTTCCCTAAAGGGCCTTAGTGAACCAGGTGGGATTTTTTGACAATAGATTTATTGTCATTGTTAGACTTTTAATTCTAGATTTCTATCGAAATTCAAATTTCACCATCTGCTGTGGTAGGGTTTGAACCTCAGTCCCATGGATTAACAGCCTAGCAATTATACCACTAGACCATCGCCTCCCCAAACATTGAGCTAATCCTCACCAAAATCTTCATTCGATTCTGTCACATTTCCTGCTGTACCCCACCCTATTCTGGCCCCTATAGGATTCAGTCCTGGGTTTCTATTCACTCAAGTGTGAATATTATGGGCTGACCTAATTGAGATGTTTCAAAATGATCAAAGGAATTGATAAGGGTGAGGGAGAGAGAGAAATGATTCCCATTCGTGGGGAGTTCAGGAAGAGGAGACAGAACAAGATCCTCAGGGGGATATGATACAGAGGGAGCAGGAATCCAGAACCCTCTCTCTCCAAAAGTGTTGAGGCTGAGCATCAATTGGGAATTTCGGAACTGATATGGAGAACGTTATGTTGTGGGAGGGAGCTGAGATTGAGTAAGATACACATCAGGCATGATCTCGTAGACTGAGGGGACAGACTCGAGGGCTGAACGAACACCTTGTGTTTCTATGTTTCTAACCAATTCTGATCGTTTCTACAACAAGAACAGAAACAGCTGGAGAAAAACAACAGGGTCCAGCAGCACCTGGAGATAGAGAGAGAAATGTTCTGATTGCAAGTTAGTTAATATTTGGTGAGGGAGTGGGGAGGCAATGGCCTAGTGGTATTATTGCTGGATTGTTAATACAGACACCCAGATAATGTTCTGGGTTCAAATCCTGCCACAGTAGATGGTGGAATTCAAATTCAATAAAAAAATTCTGGAAGTAAGAATCTAATGATGACCGTGAATCCATTGCTGATTGTTGAGGAAAACCCCCTTTGGTTCACTAACTTCCTTCAGGGAAGGAAACTGCCATCCTTACCTGGTCTGGGCCTACATGTGACTCCAGACCCACAACAATGTGGTTGACTCTGAAATGCCCTCGGGGCAATTAGGAATGGGCAATAACTGCTGCCTGGTCAGTGACACCCTCATCCTGTGAAAGAATAAAAGAAAAATTAACAAGTGTGAGGTTATCCACTTTGGAACAAAATGGATCAATCAGGGTATTTTTTAGAAGGCACAAATTAAATACAGTGGATATCCAATGAAAGTTGGCATTTCAGGTGCATAGATCTTTAAAATACCATGAACTGGTGCAGGAAATTTAACTCTGTTTCTCTCTGCATAGCCAATGCTAGACCTGCTGATTTTCTCTGATCTTTTATTTCTGATCTCCTGCATCCTCAGTATTTTGTTTTCTGATTGGGTTATGTCTGTTATTATTTTTCTGATGTTTGCCTTTAGCCTTTTTATGACCAATTCCAGAGACTGTCAGCAAAACTTTGCTCAAGTAGGACTGGAGAACACCAGAAAATCCCTGGGAAATAGAATTGGAAAATACTGAATAATAAACCAGAAAACACTGGGAAATAGAATCAGAAAACATGGAGTAAAACACTGGGAAATTGGGAAATAGAGCCAGAAAATAAATCTGCAAATCACTGAGATACAGAATTAGAAATCATTGGGATACAGAACTTGAAAATGCTGGGATATATAATCAGAAAACACTAAGAAGTAGAATTGGGAAACAATGGGATATCAAACCGGAAAATACTAGGAAATAGAACTAGAAATTACTTGGATATAGAACTGGAAATTGAGCTGGGAAACAACGGGATATAGAACTGGAAATTGAGCTGGGAAACAACGGGATATAGAACTGGAAAGGACTGGAAGATTGAACTGGAAAACCAGATGAAATTCTAACTGAAGGGCCTTGTATTCTTATTAACCCTCTGTACGGAGTGTTTGCAGTTTTGGGAAATTCTGGTGACCCTGAGTACACTCCAAACGCTGTGATAGAGAAAGTGAGGCCGAACCCTGAGGCAGATCCAAAGCTGGCTGCAAGATTTGAGGAAGTGAAGGGGCTGTAGCATTTTCAGAGGAACCCTCCCCTTATGTCAGCTGTGGTATTAGACACATCATTGTTCAAACAGAAAGTGCGAAGGACAACATGGAAAAGCATCTTCTAATAGTTCGTTAACCCCGGCACATAGGAGCCCCCTGGTTAGAATGTGTTTGTGTGATTGTCTGATTCATTTAATGAGTGGGGAATGTTTGGGATATTGTGTGAAAGCTGACAGCTTGAAGCTGTACAGTTTCATTTTACAGCAGAAAGGATGAAGACCGAGGGTCTTCAATTCTGGATCAGCTTGATCAATTGGCTTTCTTCTCCTGATCCCCCCGGATCCACCCCAAAACCTGGTCTCTCATTGGATAAAGTTTCTTCTGTTCAGCCAATGAGGACAGGAGTTCATTGTTCGCATGAAATGATTAGTTCAACTTTAATCGTCTGTATTTTTCACTTGGAAACAGAGAAAGGTGAAAGGTTAAAGGGAAAAAATGGGGGTAAAGGGGAAAGGGGAGAGGGAAGACGGGAGACGGGAGACGGGAGAGGGGAGAGGGGAGAGGGGAGAGGGGAG
>NW_025966135.1:19887-21969 GCF_021869965.1 Rhincodon typus | reverse complement strand
AGGTCGGTGAGATGATGGTGGTGAGAGTGGGTCAGTGCGAGTGGGTCAGTGAGACGATAGCAGTGAGAGCGGGTCGGTGAGAGTGGGTCAGTGAGGTGATGGCGGTGAGAGCGGGTCGGTGAGGCGACGGCGGTGAGAGCGGGTCGGTGAGAGAGGGTAGCTGAGGCTATGGTGGTGAGAGTGGGTCAGTGAGGCTATGGTGGTGAGAGTGGGTCGGTGAAGCGATGGCGGTGAGGGTGGGTCAGTGAGAGCGGGTCGGTGGGAGCAGGTCAGATTAGTCGAGGGCGGTGAGAGCGGGTCGGTGAGATGATGGCGGTGAGAGCAGGTCGGTGAGATGATGGTGGTGAGAGTGGGTCAGTGCGAGTGGGTCGGTGAGACGATAGCAGTGAGAGCGGGTCGGTGAGACGACGGCGATGAGAGTGGGTCAGTGAGGCGATGGTGGTGAGAGCGGATCAGTGAGAGCGGGTCGGTGAGACAGAATCGGTGAGGCGATGGCGGTGAGAGCGGGTTGGTGAGGCGATGGCGCTGAGAGAGGGTCGGTGAGGCGGTTGCGGTGAGAGCGGGTTGGTGAGGCGATGGCGGTGAGAGAGGGTCGGTGAGGCGATGGCGATGAGAGTGGGTCAGTGAGGCGATGGCGGTGAGAGCGGATCGGTGAAGTGATGGCGGTGAGAGCGGGTCATTGAGAGCCGGTCGGTGAGGCAATCGCAGTGAGAGCGGGTCAGTGAGAGAGGGTCAGTGAGGTGATGGCAGTGAGACCGGGTCGGTGAGGCAATAGTGGTGAGAGCGGGACAGAGAGGCGATGGCGGGTGAGAGCGGATCGGTGAAGCGATGGTGGTGAGAGCAGGTCGGTGAGGCGATGGCGATGAGAGTGGGTCGGTGACAGCAGGTCGGTGAGAGCGGGTCAGTGAAGCGATGGCGGTGAGAGCGGGTCGGTGAGGCAATGGTGGTGAGAGTGGGTCAGTGAGGCGATGGCGGTGAGAGCAGGTCGGTGAGGCAATGGTGGTGAGAGCGGGTCGGTGAGGCAATGGTGGTGAGAGTGGGTCAGTGAGGCGATGGCGGTGAGAGCAGGTCGGTGAGGCGATGGCGGTGAGAGCAGGTCGGTGAGGCGATGGCGATGAGAGTGGGTCGGTGACAGCAGGTCGGTGAGAGCGGGTCAGTGAAGCGATGGCGGTGAGAGCGGGTCGGTGAGAGCAGGTCAGTGAGGCGATGGCGGTGAGAGCGGGTCAGTGAGGTGATGGCGATGAGAGTGGGTCGGTGAGAGCGGGACAGTGAGGCGATGGTGATGAGAGCGAGTCGCTGAGAGTGGGTCAGTGAGAGCGGGTCGCTGTGGCGATGGTGGTGAGAGCGGGTCGGTGAGCCGATGGCGGTGAGAGCAGATCGGTCAGGTGATGGCGGTGAGAGCGGGTCGGTCAGGTGATGGCGGTGAGAATGGGTTGGTGAGAGCAGGTCGGTGAGGTGATGGCGGTGAGAGCAGGTCGGTGAGGCAATGGCGGTGAGAGTGGGTTGGTGAGAGCAGGTCAGTGAAGTGATGGCGGTGAGAGCGGGTCGGTGAGAGCGGGTCAGTGAGGCGATGGTGGTGAGAGCGGGTCGGTGAGGCGATAGTGGTGAGTGCGGGTCGGTGCGAGCCAGTCGGTGAGAGTGGGTTGGTGAGAGCAGGTAGGTGAGACGATGGCGATGAGAGTGGGTCAGTGAGGCGATGGCGGTGAGAGCAGATTGGTGAGGCGATGGCGGTGAGAGCGGGTCGGTGAGAGCGGGTCATTGAGAGCCGGTCGGTGAGGTGATCGCGGTGAGAGCGGGTCGGTGAGAGCGGGTCGGTGAGATGATGGCGGTGAGAGTGGGTCGGTAAGGTGATGGCGGTGAGAGCAGGTCGGTGAGAGCGGGTCAGTGAGAGCAGGTCGGTGAGAGTGGGTCAGTGAGAGCAGGTCGGTGAGATGATGGCAGTGAGAGCGGGTTGGTGAGTGTGGGTCGGTGAGAGCAGGTAATTGAGACGACGGCGATGAGAGCGGGTCATTGAGAGCCGGTCGGTGAGGCGATCGCAGTGAGAGCGGGTCAGTGAGGCGATGGCAGTGAGAGCGGGTCGGT
>NW_025966135.1:18941-19877 GCF_021869965.1 Rhincodon typus | reverse complement strand
GGGTCAGTGAGGCGATGGCAGTGAGAGCGGGTCGGTGAGGCGATGGCGATGAGAGTGGGTCAGTGAGGCGATGGCGGTCAGAGCGGATCAGTGAAGTGATGGCGGTGAGAGCGGGTCATTGAGAGCCGGTCAGTGAGGCGATCGCAGTGAGAGCGGGTCGGTGAGAGAGGGTCGGTGAGGTGATGGCAGTGAGACCGGGTCGGTGAGGCAATAGTGGTGAGAGCGGGACAGTGAGGCGATGGCGGTGAGAGCGGATCGGTGAAGCGATGGTGGTGAGAGCAGGTCGGTGAGGCGATGGCGGTGAGAGTGGGTCGGTGAGGCGATGGCGGTGAGAGCAGGTCGGTGAGGCGATGGCGGTGAGAGCGGGTCGGTGAGGTGATGGCGGTGAGAGCGGGTCGGTGAGGGCGGTTCGGTGAGGCGATGGCGGCGAGAGCAGGTCAGTGAGGCAATGGTGGTGAGAGCGGGTCACTGAGAGCGGGACAGAAAGGCGATGGCGGTGAGAGCGAGTCGGTGAGGCGATGGCGGTGAGAGCAGATCGATGTGGGCGGGTCAGTGAGAGAGGTCGGATTAGGCGATGGCGATGAGAGCAAGTCGGTGAGACCGGGTCGGTGAGATGATGGCGGTGAGAGCGTGTCGATGAGGCAATGGCGGTGAGAATGGGTCGGTGAGGCGATGGTGGTGAGAGCAAGTCGGTGAGGCGATGGCAGTGACAGCGGGTCAGTGAGAGCGGGTCAGTGCGGCGATGGCAGTGAGAGCGGATCGGTGAAGTGATGGCGGTGAGAGCGGGTCGGTGAGGCGATGGCGGTGAAAGCGGGTTGGTGAGTGTGGGTCGGTGAGAGCGGGTCGGTGAGAGCGGGTCGGTGAGAGCAGGTAGGTGAGACAATGGCAATGAGAGCGGGTCAGTGCGGCGATGGTGGTGAGAGCGGGTCGGTGAGG
>NW_025966135.1:16981-18441 GCF_021869965.1 Rhincodon typus | reverse complement strand
GCTCTCACTGACCCGTTCTCACCGTGTGGCTGACTCACCACCATCGCCTCACCGACCTGCTCTCACCACCATCGCCTCACTGACCCACTCTCACCGCCATCACCTCACTGACCCACTCTCACCGCCATCACCTCACCGACCCACTCTCACCGCCATCACCTCACTGACCCACTCTCACCGCCATCACCTCACCGACCTGCTCTCACCACCATCGCCTCACTGACCCACTCTAACCGCCATCGTCTCACCTACCCGTTCTCACCGACCCGCTCTCACCGACCCGCTCTCACTGCCATCGCCTCACCGACCCACTCTCACTGACCCACTCTCAACACCATCGCCTCACTAACCCACTCTCACCAACCCGCTCTCACCGACCCGGTCTCACTGACCCACTCTCAACACCATCGTCTCACCTACCCGGTCTCACCTACCCGCTCTCACCGACCCGCTCTCACCGACCCGCACTCACCGCCATCGCCTCACCGACCCGCTCTCACCGCCATCACCTCACCAACCCGCTCTCACCGACCCGCTCTGACCGCCATCGCATCACCGACCCTCTCTCACCGACCCGCTCTCACCGACCCGCTCTCACCGCCATCACTTCACTGACCCACTCTCACTGACCCGCTCTCACCGCCATCGCCTCACTGACCCGCCCTCACCGACCCGCTCTCACCGACCGGCTCTCACCGCCATCACCTCACTGATCCGCTCTCACCGACCCGCACTCACCGCCATCACCTCACCGACCTGCCCTCACCGATCCGCTCTCAATGACCCGCCCTCACCGACCCGCTCTCACCGCCATCATCTCACCGACCCGCTCTCAACGCCATTGTCTCACCGACCCGCTCTCACCGACCGGCTCTCACCGCCATCACCTCACTGACCCGCTCTCACCGACCCGCTCTCACCGCCATCACCTCACTGACCCGCCCTCACCGATCCGCTCTCAATGACCCGCCCTCACTGACCCGCTCTCACCGCCATCATCTCACCGACCCGCTCTCAACGCCATCGCCTCACCGACCTGCTCTCACTGACCCGTTCTCACCGTGTGGCTGACTCACCACCATCGCCTCACCGACCTGCTCTCACCACCATCGCCTCACTGACCCACTCTCACCGCCATCACCTCACTGACCCACTCTCACCGCCATCACCTCACGGACCCACTCGCACCGCCATCGTCTCACCGACCCACTCTCACTGACTGGCTCACACTGACCCGCACTCACCACCGTCGCCTCACCGACCCGCTCTCACCGACCTGCTCTCACCGACCCGCTCTCACCGACCCGCTCTCACTGGCCCGCTCTCACTGATCCTCTCTCACTGCCATCGCCTCACCGTCTCGCTCTCACCACCATCGCCTCACTGAGAGACTGTCACCGTCCCGCTCTCACCGCCATCGCCTCACCGACCCTCTCTCACTGACCCGCTCTCACCAACCC
>NW_025966135.1:15919-16481 GCF_021869965.1 Rhincodon typus | reverse complement strand
ATGGCGGTGAGAGTGGGTCAGTGAGGCGATGGTGGTGAGAGTGGGTCAGTGAGGTGATGGTGGTGAGAGTGAGTCGGTGAAGCGATGGCGGTGAAAACGGGTCGGTGAGGGTGGGTCAGTGAGAGCGGGTCTGTGGGAGCAGGTCAGATTAGGCGAGGGTGGTGAGAGTGGGTCAGTGAGAGCGGGATAGTGAGGCGATGGTGGTGAAAGCGAGTCGGTGAGAGCGGGTCGGTGTGGCGATGGCAGTGATAGCGGATCAGTGAGGTGATGGTGGTGAGAGCAGGTCAGTGAGGTGATGGTGGTGAGAGTGGGTCACTGAGGTGATGGTGGTGAAAGTGGGTCGGTGAAGCGATGGCGGTGAAAACGGGTCGGTGAGAGCGGGTCGGTGTGGCGATGGCGGTGAGTGCGGGTCAGTGAGGCGATGGCAGTGAGAGCGGGTCGGTGAGGTGATGGCGGTGAGAGCGGGTCAGTGAGGTGATGGTGGTGAGAGCGGGTCAGTGAGGTGATGGCGGTGAGAGCGGGTCGGTGAGGTGATGGTGGTGAGTGCAGGTCGGTGCGAGCC
>NW_025966135.1:14839-15419 GCF_021869965.1 Rhincodon typus | reverse complement strand
GGGTCGGTGAGGTGATGGTGGTGAGTGCAGGTCGGTGCGAGCCAATCAGTGAGAGCGGGTCTGTGAGAGCGGGTCAGTGAGGTGATGGCAGTGAGAGCGGGTTGGTGAGGTGACTGTGGTGAGAGCGGGTAGGTGAGGCAATGGGGGTGAGAGCGGGTCGGATTAGCCGATGGCAGTGAGAGCGGGTCGGTGAGATGATGGCGGTGAGAGTGGGTCAGTGAGGCGATGGCGGTGAGAGCGGGTCAGTGAGGTGATGGCGGTGAGAGCGGGTCGGTGAGATGATGGCGGTGAGAGTGGGTCAGTGAGGCGATGGCGGTGAGAGCGGGTCGGTGAGATGATGGCGGTGAGAGCAGGTCGGTGAGGCGATGGCGGTGAGAGCAGGTCGGTGAGGTGACTGTGGTGAGAGCGGGTAGGTGAGGCAATGGGAGTGAGAGCGGGTCGGATTAGCCGATGGCGGTGAGAGCGGGTCGGTGAGATGATGGCGGTGAGAGTGGGTCAGTGAGGCGATGGAGGTGAGAGCGGGTCAGTGAGGCGATGGCGGTGAGAGCGGGTCGGTGAGGCGATGGCGGTGAGAGCAGGT
>NW_025966135.1:13534-14339 GCF_021869965.1 Rhincodon typus | reverse complement strand
GATGGCGGTGAGAGCGGGTCGGTGAGGCGATGGCGGTGAGAGCAGGTCGGTGAGGTGATTGTGGTGAGAGCGGGTAGGTGAGGCAATGGGGGTGAGCGCGGGTCGGATTAGCCGATGGCGGTGAGAGCGGGTCGGTGAGATGATGGCGGTGAGAGCGGGTTAGTGAGGCGATTGTGGTGAGAGCGGGTCGGATTATGCGATGGCGGTGAGAGCGGGTTAGTGAGGCGATGGCGTTGAGAGTGGGTCAGTGAGGCGATGGTGGTGAGAGCGGGTCGGTGACAGCGGGTCGGTTAGTGTGGGTCGGTGAGGCGATGGCGGTGAGAGCGGGTCGGTGAGGCGATGGCGGTGAGAGCGGGTCGATGAGGTGATGGTGGGGGGAGCGGGTCGGTGAGGTGATGGCGGTAAGAGCGGGTCAGTGAGAGCAGGTCAGTGAGAGCAGGTCGGTGAAGCGATAGCGGTGAGAGTGGGTCGGTGAGAGCGGGTCGTTGAGAGCGGGACAGTGAGGCAATTGTGGTGAGAGTGAGTCGGTGAGAGCGGGACAGTGAGGCAATTGTGGTGAGAGTGAGTTGGTGAGAGCGGGACAGTGAGGCAATTGTGGTGAGAGTGAGTCGGTGAGACGATGGTAGTGAGAGTGGATCAGTGAGGCAATGGTGGTGAGAGCGAGTCGGTGAGGCGATGTCGGTGAGAGCGGGTAGGTGAGGTGATGGCGGTAGAGCGGGTCGGTGAGAGCTGGTCGGTGAGGCGATGGCAGTGACAGCGGGTTGGTGAGAGCGGGTCAGTGAGAGAGGGTCGGTGAGGCGATGGC
>NW_025966135.1:9651-13034 GCF_021869965.1 Rhincodon typus | reverse complement strand
CTACCCGCTCTCACCACCATCACCTCACCGACCCGCTCTCACCGACCCGCTGTCACCTACCCGCTCTCACCACCACCACCTCAACGACCCGGTCTCACCACCATCGCCTCACCGACCCGCTCTCACCACCATCGCCTCACCAACACGCTCTCACCTCCATCACCTCACCGACCCGCTCTCACCACCATCGCCTCACCGACCTACTCTCACCACCATCGCCTCACCGACCCGCTCTCACCACCATCGCCTCACCGACTCGCTCTCACCACCATCGCCTCATCAACCCGCTCTGACCGCCATCGCCTCACCGACCCGCTCCCACCGCCATCGCCTCACTGACCCGCTCTCACTGCCATCGCCTCACCGACCCGCTCTCACCGCCATCGCCTCACTGACCCGCTCTCACCGCTATCGCCTCACCGACCCGCTCTCACCGCCATCGCCTCACCGACCCACTCTGACCATAATTGAGGAATTATGTTGCGCTGTACAGGACATTGGTTCGGTCGCTTTTGCAATACCATGTGCAATTCTGTACTCCCTTCTATAGGAAGGATGTTGTCAAACTTGAAAGGGTTCAGAAAAGATTCACAAGGATGTTGCCACGCTTTGAGCTATAGGGATGGGCTGAATAGTCCGGGGATATTTTCCCTGGAGCGTCAGAGGCCAAGGGAGTGGCCTTCTTGAGGTTCATAAAATCATGAGGGGCATGAATAGGGTAAATAGCCAAGGTCTATACCCCAGGGTAGGGGAGTCCAAAACTAGAGGGCATAGGTTTAAGGTAAGCGAGGAAAGATTTAAAGTGAACCGAAGGGGCAACCTTTTCACAAAGAGGGTGGTGCATGTATGGAATAAACTGCAGAGGAGGTGATGCAGGCGGGCACAATTACAACATTTAAAAGGAAGCTGGATGGGTATATGAATAGGAAGGGTTTAGAGGGATATGGCTCAAATGCTGGCAAATGGGACTAGATTAATTTAGGATATCTGGTCGGCATGGACGAGTTGGACTGAAGGGTCTATTTTCATGCTGTACATCTCTATGACTCTATCATCTTGCAACCATGTCACTGTAACAGTGATTAGATCTAAATCATTTACCTGTTTACATAACCAAAAATAGTTAATGCAGACAGATATACCTGAAAACTAGTAATGATAGCCATGAAATAATCAATTGTTGTACAATCCTCTCTCGTTCACTAATGTCTTTTGGGGTTGGAAAACTACTATCTTACCTGGTCTAGTCCACTAGTGACTTCAGACCAACAGAAATATGACTCTGAACTGTTCTCTAAGATGATTGAGCAAGCCGCTGTGTTCAAGGGCAATTAGAGATGGGCAATAGATATTGACCTTGTCAGTGATATGCATGTCCCATGGAAGAATAATAAAAAGTTCATAATAAAAAGTACAAAGTGATACAGATGCTTTGTGCGTTCAGATAATCTGGAAAATTGGAATCAATGGGAATCAGGGGAAACTCTCCGCTGGTTGGAGTCATAACTGGCTCATAGGATGATGTTTGTTGATGCTGCAGATCAGTCATCTCAGCTCTAGGGCATCTCTGTGGGAGTTCCTCAGGGTAGTGTCCTAGATAGAATCAACTTCACTATTGTGCAATTATCAGTGAACCTCTCACATCGTAAGGTTAGAAGTGGGGATGTTCACTGTTGATTGCACAATATTCAGCACCATTTGTGACTCCTCACATATTGAAGCTGTCCACGTTCAAATATAACAAGATCTGGAAAATATCCAGGCTTGGGTTGACAAGTGGCAAGTAACATTCACACCAGACAAATGCCAGCTAATGGCCATCTCCAATACGAGTCAATCTAATCACTGCTCCTTGACATTCAATGGTGTTACCAGCGCTGAATCCCGCACTGTCAATGTCTTGGAGTTTACCATTGATCAGAAACGTTCAACTGGACTCACCATATAAATACAGTAGCTACAAGAGCAGGTCAGAGGCTGGAATTTCTGCAGTGCATCTTGTGGACGGTGCGTACTGCTGGATGTTTATGGGTGTGTCCTGAAGCAAGTAACTCACCTCCTGACTCCTCAAAGCCTGTGCACCATCTACAAGGCACAAGCCAGGAGTGTGATGGAATACTCCCCACTTGCCTGGATGGGTGTGGCTCAACACCATCCGGGACAAGGCAGTCCACTTGATTGGTGGGACATCCACAAGAATCCATTCGCTCCACCACCAACATTCAGTAGCAGCAATGTATACTATCCAGAAGATGCACTGCAGAAATCCTTAAACAGCATCTTCCAATCTCATGACTTTTATCATCTAGAAGGACAAGGGCAATGGGTACATAGGAACACCATCACCTGCAAGTTCCCTTCCAAGCCAATCACCATCCTGACTTGGAAATATATCACTGGTCTTTTGTTGTCATTAGGTCAAAATCCAGGAATTCTTTCCATAATGGTTCTACCTACAGCACATTGACTGCAGCAGTTCAAGAAGGCAGCTCACCACCACTTTTTCAAGGGCAGCTCGGGACAGGCAATAAAAATGCCCACATCTCATGAGTAAATTAGAAAAAAGACTTTTAATTTCATTTTTTTGCTTCTATTGCAGCAATGGCCTTTGTTGCTGATACATATTTTGTTAAACTCTCTGCCCCTCCTATCCTGCTCTGCTGCTCTCCATCCACCCAATGTTTCTCTTTGGATTTCTAAATCCCCTTTCATCTGAACCGTCCCTCCTACCTCTCCTGTTTAGAACTCTATCCATGGCCCTAGTTATATGATTCATAAGGTCATGGTCTTATTTAAGTGGATCCAATCCTGATGGAAGAATTCATTTTTCCCATGGCACTGATGCTAATGTCCCATGAATCAAATCCCTTTCTTCGTACATTATTGTTTTGAGATAATGTTTAATTCTTTAACCTGCTTAACTCTAAGCCATGTGTGAATGGTAGTGAATGGTGTGTTATGGATGTTAGGATGTTATGGACGTTATGGATGCCTAAGCAGTGAGACTGCCTTCCAGAACAATGTATCCAGATAACCTTTCCCTTCCCTGATGCATTACAATCCATTGCTCGGATTCTAGCTCAATGAGCCAAAGCTCTTTATTCTGTCCACATTTGCTGTACATCTGGCTCCTACTGCTGCCCAGTATCACTTACATTCTGCAGTTGCAGCACATCACCTGCCCTATCACCTGTATTATGTGTTAACTAACAATATTTTTAAAAATTCATTTATGATTGTTAAATCCTATTAACCCCAAAATGCTTTATTGATGCTAGTAAACTGTACTAATAAAGCGGTATAATTACTAGTATCAAAACAAAAAAAAAAGTTGCTGGAAAAGCTCAGCAGGTCTGGCAGCATCTGTGAAGGAAAAAACAGAG
>NW_025966135.1:3177-9151 GCF_021869965.1 Rhincodon typus | reverse complement strand
ATAGCATAAATGCTGCCCCCTCCACACTTCACATCACTTCAGCTCTGATGAAGGGTCATCTAGACTCGAAACTTTAACTTGCTCTCTCTCCATGGATGCCATGTGACCTACTGTGATTGCCAGCATTTGTTGTTTTCAGTACAGATTCCAGTATCTGCAGTAAGTTGCTCATATATTTTGGCCTGTTTGCATACACTATAATCACGGAAAAACAAAAAAGCTAATGGCATGCATGAAAAATTGCCTATGATTTCCATACCTTAGGGCTTTTGTCCAATCATCAATGACTAGTATTTATCAATAGGTTAAATGTTTGGCATGTTATCACATAAAAACTAACACTGCCATTGCTAAGTAAACATAAGAGAATACTAACTGGGAAGCAGGGGCCTGAAAGGCAGTACACATCAAACATTCATTTCTGGAAGGAATTTTCATGGAAGATTCAGGGAAAAGCATGAATCTGCCATGTTCTCAAGGGGATGTGACTCCAGACACAGCAATTTATTGACTCTTAACTTTCGGATACTTATGGGTAAGGACAACAGCAGACCTCGGATGAAGGTGTTCATTTGGGGGAAGGCCAACTGTTACCAAATTAGGCAAGAATTGAAGAATGTGGATTGAGAGAGGCTGACGGAGGGTAAATCCACACCTGATAACGTCGCTGTCTTTCAAAGACCACTTGATTAGAGTGCTGGATAGGCATGCTCCTATGAAAATGAATGACCGGAATGGCAGCATTTTGGGAACCTTGGATGAGAGAGACATTTATCAGCTTAGTCAAAAAAAGGAAACTTACCTCAAGTCTAGACAACTGAAAATAGACAACATCTTGAAGAATATAGAAAAAGTAGGAAGGAGCTCAAACCGGGAGTTAGAAGGGCTAAAAGAAGCCATGAAATGTCCTTAGCCAACAGGTTTAAAGGAGAATCCCAAGGCATTGTATACATATGTTAGGAACAAGAGGGAACCTAGGGAAAGAGGTGGTGATTATGGGTAAACAAGGTGCAGAGCTGGATGAACACAGCAGGCCAAGCAGCATCATAGGAGCAGAAAGGCTGACGTTTCAGGCCTAGACCCTTCATCAGAAATTCATTTCGGCCTGAAAACGGCCCGAAACGTCAGCCTTTCTGCTCCTATGATGGTGCTTGGCCTGCTGTGTTCATCCAGCTCTGCACCTTGTTGTCTCGGATTCTCCAGCATCTGCAGTTCCTACTATCTCGTGGTTATGGGTAAGATCCTTAATGAGTACTTCACGATCAGTATTCACTAAAGAGAGGGATGTTGAGGTTAGGGAAAGATGTGCAAATACTCTAAGACAGGTCAACCCAATGAAGGAGGAAGCATTGGATGTCTTGAAATACATTACAGTAGACAAGTCTCCAGGGTGTTCATCTAGGGGAAGGCCAACTGGATACTGTGGGAGGCAAGGGAGGAAACAGGTGGAGTCTTAACAGATATCTTAGCATCGTTTTGGTCTCAACTTAATTGAATTTTTTGAGGAGGTGACAAGAATGATTGACGAGGGAGGAGCAGTGGATGTTGAGTACACGGAATTTAGTAAGGCATTTGGTAAGGTGCCTCATGGCAGGGTGGTACAGAAGATACAGTCTCCTAGGAGACTGGCTTGTTCGTAGAAGACAGATTTGAAGTAGAAGGGTGCTTTTTGGAATTGAAATCAGCAACTAGAGGTGTTCCGCAGGGGTCAGTGCTGGGGACCTGTGTTGTAATATATACATAAATGATCTGGAGGGAAATGTAGGTGGTCTGATCACTAATTTTGCAAATGACACCAAAATTGGCAGAGTTGCAGGTACTGAGGAGGATTGTCAATGGACATAGATAGATTGCAGATTTGGGCACAGAAATGGCAGACAATATGAATATGGACAAATGAGAGGTGATGCATTTTGGAAGATGCAATTTCAGGTGCGAATTACACAATAAATGGCAGGACCCTAGGGGGCACAGACAGAGTTCTGGGCATACAGGTCCACAGATCCCTGGGATTGGCAAAACAGGTGGACAAGATAGTCAAGAAGGCATAAGAGGAGAGGTTGGATAAACTTGGACTGTTTTCACTGGAAAGACAGAGGCTGAGGAGCGACCTGATAGGGATCTACAAAATTATGAGGAGCAGAAATAGGGTGGATAGTCAGAGGCTTTTCCCCAGTGTGGAAAAGTCAGCTACAAGAGGGCAAATATTCATGTTCAAGGTGAGAAGGGGAAAGTTTAGGGGAGAAGTGCAGGGAAAATTTTTCACAGAGGGTGGTGGGTGCCTGGAACACTTTGCCAGTGGTGATGGTGGAAGCAGGCAAGTTAGCAACATTTAAGGCATCTTTTACCCTCCTACCGCACAGTAAAAAGGAAACCTGTGAGAGGGAAAGAGAAGTAAAAAGCTGAGGTGTTTTCACTGTCATAAAGTAAGCCACACGAAGTTGCAGTGTTGGTGGTTTAGAAAAAGCACTGGGAAGACAGATACGGGAAAACAGGATAGGCGAGTAAATTTTGTTGAAGTCGTGAAGAAAATTACACTGGAAGCTAAAAAGCTCCAAAAGAATGTACCACCTGGTCAGGGGTTGGTTGAGAAGAAAGTGCCAGATCTTTTTGAAGTATTAGTTTACATGGGCAAAGTTTACTCGCATGCCAGGAGGGGAAGGTGAAGAAAATAAGAGCACTATAGAAACGTGGAGATTGTTTAAAGAATGCATACCGCATATGATCGATATGTTTGTCCCGAGCAGGCAGGGAAGATGCAGTCGAGTGAGGGAGCCATGGTTCTCAAGAGAGGTCGAACGACTGGCTAAGAGGAAGAAGGATGCTTATGTAAGGTTTAGGAAACAAGGAACGGAAAAGGCTCTAGAGGGATACAAGTTAGCCAGGAAGGAGCTGAAGAAAGGGCTTAGAAGAGCTATAAGGGGGCATGAGAAAACCTTGGCAGATAGGATCAAGGAACTCCAAGGCTTTTTATGCGTACGTGAGGAATAAGAGAATGACCAGAGAAAGGGTAGGGCCGATCAAGGATTGTAAAGGGAATTTGTCCACGGAGCATAAAGAGATAGGAGAGGTCCTTAATGAATATTTTTCTTCGGTATTCACAACTGAGAGGGACCTAGTTGTAGGGGAGGACAGTGTGAAACAGGCTGGTAGGCTAGAGGAGGTCGATGTTAGTAAGGAAGATGTACGAGGAATTTTAAGGAAGTTGAAGATAGATAAGTCCCCCGGGCCTGATGGGATTTATCCACGGATTCTATGGGAAGCGAGGGAAGAGATCGCAGGTGATCTTTTCGTCCTCACTGTCCACAGGTATAGTGCCGGAAGATTGGAGAGAGGCAAACATCATTCCCTTGTTGAAAAAAGGGAATAGGGATAACCCCGGAAATTACAGGCCAGTTAGTCTTATATCAGTGGTGGGCAAATTATTGGAAAGGGCTCTGAGAGATAGGATTTATGATCACTTGGAAAGGTACAGTTTGATTCATGTTAGTCAGTATGGATTTATGAGGGGTAGATCATGCCTCACAAACCTTACTGAATTCTTTGAGGAGGTGACCAAACACGTGGATGAAGGTAGAGCAGTGGATGTGGTATACATGGATTTAAGTAAGGCGTTTGATAAGGTTTCCCATGGTAGGCTCATGCAGAAGGTAAGGAAGCATGGGATAGGGGGAAATGTGGCAGATTGGATTCAGAATTGGCTGACCCTTAGAAGACAAAGGGTGGTAGTGGAGGGATAATATTCAATATGGTGCTCAGTTACGAGTGGTGTACCACAAGGATCTGTTCTGGGTCCTCTTCTATTTGTGATTTTTGTAAATGATTTAGATGAAGGAGTGGAAGGGTGGATTAGCAAGTTCGCGGATGATACGAAGGTGGGTCGCGTTGTGGACAGTGTGGAGGGCTGTTCTGGGTTACAAAGGGACATTGATAGAATGTAGAGCTGGCCTGAGAAGTGGCAGATGGAGTTTAACCCTGAAAAGTGTGAGGTGATTCATTTTGGAAGAAGAAACTTGAAAGCAGAATACAGGGTTGATGGAAAGATTCTTGGCAGTGTGGAGGAGCAGAGGGATCTTGAGGTTCATGTTCACAGTTCCCTGAAAGCTGCCACCCAGGTGGATAGAGTTGTTAAGAAGGCTTATAGTGTGTTAGCTTTCATTAATAGAGGGATTGAGTTCAAGAGCCGTGAAGTTATGCTCCAGCTATACAAAAGCATGGTTCGGCCACATCTGGAGTAGTGTGTCCAGTTCTGGTCACCTCATTACAGGAAAGATGTGGAAGCGTTGGAAAAGGTGCAGAGGAGATTTACCAGGGTGTTGCCTGGAATGGAGGGAAGGTCTTACGAGGAAAGGTTTAGAGAGCTAGGGCTTTTCTCTTTAGAACGACGAAGGATGAGAGGTGACTTGATAGAGGTGTACAAAATGATCAGAGGTATAGATAGAGTAGACAGCCAGAGACTTTTTCCTAGGGTGGAGGTAGTTATTACGAGGGGGCATAGTTTTAAAGTGAGTGGAGGTAGATACGGGGAAACGTCAGAGATAGGTTCTTTACTCGGAGAGTCGTAGGGGCGTGGAATGCATTGCCGGAGAGTAGTGGAGTCGGCCTCATTAGGGGCATTTAAGCGGCTATTAATTAGGCATATGGATGATAGTATAAGGTAGGGGTGGAGGTTAGATAGACCTTAGGATTAGGGTACAAGTTGTTTCAGCGGCGGGAGTCCGGGAGGAAGCGCGAGGGCAGCCTGGGAAGGTAAGCTTTTCGGTTATAAAAGTCTTACCTCACGTGACTGCGGCCTTTCAGTTGTTTCAGCGGCGGGAGTCCGGGAGGAAAAGCGAGGGCAGCCTGGGAAGGTAAGCTTTTCGGTTATAAAAGTCTTACCTCGCCTGACTCCATTTTTGGAGTAAGTGAGTTAATATATTTGGGCGGTTGCTTTACCCGAAACACTACCGAGGTAGTGTCTCCCACCCATCCTCCTCCTCTAACCAAAAAAAAAAAGGTTCTGAGCGCTGATTTGGTAAGGCTACTAGTATTTTTTTTTTTTAATTTGTCTGTTTGGGAATTCAGAACAGTGGGAATGGATGTTAGGGCAGTTGTATGCTCCTCCTGTAGAATGTGGGAGGTAAGGGTCACCACTAGTGTCCCCACTGACTTCATCTGCGGGAAGTGCACCCAACTCCAGCTCCTCGGAAACCGTGTTAGGGAACTGGAGCTGGAGCTGGATGAATTTCGGATCATTCGGGAGGCTGAGGGGGTAATTGAGAGGAGTTACTGGGAGGTAGTCACACCTCAGGTACAGGAAAAAAGTAGATGGGTTACAGTCAGGGGACGGAAAGGGAACAGGCAGACAGTGCAGGGAACCCCTGTGGCCATTCCCCTCAAAAACAAGTATACCGTTTTGGATACTGTTTGGGGGGGACGACTTACCAGGGGTAAGCCATGGGGTACAGGTCTCTGGCACAGAGTCTGTCCCTGTTGCTCAGAAGGGAAGGGGGGAGAGGAGGACAGCATTAGTCATTGGGGACTCCATAGTTAGGGGGACAGATAGGAGATTCTGTGGGAACGAGAGACTCTCACGGCTGGTGTGTTGCCTCCCAGGTGCCAGGGTCCGTGATGTCTCGGATCGTGTTTTCGGGATCCTTAAGGGGGAGGGAGAGCAGCCCCAAGTCGTGGCCCACATAGGCACCAACGACATAGGTAGGAAAAGGAATGGGGACGTAAGGCAGAAATTCAAGGAGCTCGGGTGGAAGCTTAGAGCTAGAACAAACAGAGTTGTTATCTCTGGTTTGTTACCCGTGCCACGTGCTCGCGAGGCGAGGAATAGGGAGAGAGAGCAGTTGAACACGTGGCTACAGGGATGGTGCAGGAGGGAGGGATTCAGATACCTGGATAATTGGGGCTCATTCTGGGGTAGGTGGGACCTCTACAAACGGGATGGTCTACACCTGAACCAGAGGGGTACCAATATCCTGGGGGG
>NW_025966135.1:2364-3077 GCF_021869965.1 Rhincodon typus | reverse complement strand
GTTTAAACTAATTCAACAGGGGGGTGGGAACCTGAATTGTAGCACCAGTGTACAGGAGGTTGAGAGTAGGGAGGTCATAAATAAGGTTCCAACCCTATCGCAGGAGTGTACCAGCAGGCAGGAAGGTGGTTTGAAGTGTGTCTACTTCAATGCCAGGAGCATCCGGAATAAGGTGGGTGAACTTGCAGCATGGGTTGGTACCTGGGACTTCGATGTTGTGGCCATTTCGGAGACATGGATATAGCAGGGACAGGAATGGTTGTTGCAGGTTCCGGGGTTTAGATGTTTCAGTAAGATCAGGGAAGGTGGTAAAAGAGGGGGAGGTGTGGCATTGTTAGTCAAGGACAGTATTACGGTGGCAGAAAGGACGTTTGATGACAACTCATCTACTGAGGTAGTATGGGCTGAGGTTAGAACCAGGAAAGGAGAGGTCACCCTGTTGGGCGTTTTCTATAGGTCTCCGAAAAGTTCCAGAGATGTAGAGGAAAAGATTGCAAAGATGATTCTGGATAGGAGCGAAAGTAACAGGGTAGTTGTTATGGGGGACTTTAACTTTCCAAATATTGACTGGAAACGCTATAGTTCGAGTACTTCAGATGGGTCAGTTTTTGTCCAATGTGTGCAGGAGGGTTTCCTGACACAGTATGTAGATAGGCCAACAAGAGGCGAGGCCACATTGGATTTGGTACTGGGTAATGAACCAGGCCGGGTGT
>NW_025966135.1:1454-2264 GCF_021869965.1 Rhincodon typus | reverse complement strand
AGCGATGGAAAGGGATCGGTATATAAAGCAGGGCAAGAGTTATAGCTGGGAGAAAGGCAATTATGAGGCGATGAGGCAAGATTTAGGATGCTTGGGATGGAGAAGGAAACTGCAGGGACTGGGCACGATTGAAATGTGGAGCTTGTTCAAGGAACAGCTACTGCGTGTCCTTGAGAAGTATGTACCTGTCAGGCAGGGAGGAAGTGGTCGAGCGAGGGAACCGTGGTTTACTAAAGAAGTTGAATCTCTTGTCAAGAGGAAGAAGGAGGCTTATGTAGAGATGAGGTGTGAAGGCTCAGTGAGGGCGCTTGAGAGTTACAGGTTAGCCAGGAAGGACCTAAAGAGAGAGCTAAGAAGAGCCAGGAGGGGACATGAGAAGTCTTTAGCAGGTAGGATCAAGGAAAACCCTAAAGCTTTCTACAGATATGTCAGGAATAAAAGAATGACTAGAGTAAGATTGGGGCCGGTCAAGGACAGTAGTGGGAAGTTGTGCGTGGAGTCCGAAGAGATAGGAGAGGTGCTAAATGAATATTTTTCGTCAGTATTCACACAGGAAAAAGACAATGTAGTCGAGGAGAATACTGAGATACAGTCTATTAGACTAGACGGGATTGAGGTTCATAAGGAGGAGGTGTTAGCAATTCTGGAAGGTGTGAAAATAGATAAGTCCCCTGGGCCGGATGGGATTTATCCTAGGATTCTCTGGGAAGCTAGAGAGGAGATTGCAGAGCCTTTGGCTTTGATCTTTATGTCGTCATTGTCTTCAGGAATAGTGCCAGAAGACTGGAGACAAGCAAATGTTGTCCCCTT
>NW_025966135.1:0-954 GCF_021869965.1 Rhincodon typus | reverse complement strand
TTCTTCAGAAATTTCTGAAGAAGGATCTAGGCCCAAAACTGCAGCCTTCCTGCTCCTCTGATGCTGCTTGGCCTGCTGTGTTCATCCAGCTCTACACCTTGTTATCTCAATGAAACCAGGTTGATGCCATTTACTACCATGTGTCAACAATGGAATAACGTTGAAAGAAAACAAAATATATGGTGTACAATTCTAAAGGCGGTAAAGGAGCAGTGGGACCTTGGTACATATGTGCACGGATCATTGAAGGTGGCGGGACAGGCCGAGACAGCAGTTTTTAAAGCAGACAGTGTTCTCAGCTTTATTAAGGGGTATCGAGTACAAGAGCAAGGGGGTGATGTTCAACTTGTATAAGACACTTGCTAGATCTCAGCTGGAATGTTGTGAACAGATACTTTATAGAAAAGTTGTAATGCATTGGAAAGAGAGCAGAAGTGATTCAGAAGAATGTATTCAGGAATGAAAAACCTCAGTTATGAGGATGGATTGAAGACGCTGGTGCTATTCTCCTTTGACAGAAAAAGGTTAAGAAGAAATTTAATAAAGCTTTTCAAGATCATGACCGTGCTGGATAGAGTTGACCAGGAAAAGTTGCTCCCTCTCAAAGGAAAAAAGAGCAAGAGGGCTTAGATTTAAAGTAATGTGCAAATGAGGCAGGGTTGATGTGTGAATAAAATGTTTACGTGCAAGGCGCAGTTAGTGTATGCACTGCCCTGCCTGAAAATGTGCTATCCCTATGTGCATAAAAACAGCACGACCATCTCTCCCTCATTTCAATACACTCCAACACAGAAGGACACAGTTTAACTGGGACAAAGTTTCAGTACTAGGATAAGTGAGACAAAGACAAGCACAAGAATTCCTGGAGGCAAAAAAAAAAGTTGCTGGAAAAACTCAGCAGGTCTGGCAGCATCTGTGAAGGAAAAAACAGAGTTAACGTTTTGGGTCTGGTGA
>NW_025966134.1:51307-62269 GCF_021869965.1 Rhincodon typus | reverse complement strand
GCGCGAGGGGGACACAGAGAGAGAGAGAGAGATGGGGGGGACAGAGATAGAGAGAGAGGGGGGTGAGAGACACAAAGGCAGAGAGGTGGGGGGACACAGAGAGAGCGGGGGGACACAGAGAGGGGGGGACATGGGGGGGCACAGAGAGAGAGAGACAGTGGGACAGAGAGGGAGGCAGAGAGAAAGGGACACAGAGTGAGAGAGAGAGTGGTACAGACAGAGAGAGAGAGGGACAGAGAGTGAGAGAGAGTGGGACAGAGAGTGAGAGAGAAAGAGAGAGTAGGACAGTGAGAGAGAAAGTGGGACAGAGAGAGAGAGAGTAGGACAGTGAAAGAGAAAGTGGGACAGAGAGAGAGAGACAGACAGAGAGAGAGAGAGAGAGAGAGACGGGGGGGATGATAAAGAAAAGTTGAGGAGCAATTGAGATGGTGAAAAGCAGAGAAATGAAAGGAAGGTGGTGAAGCTAACGATAGATGAATGTATCAAGAAGCAGCCCCAGAAAGCGGACACGTGTACCGAGGTGGGAGCACCCACGACCAGACTGAAGGTACAGCTAGCAGACTGTGTCTCCAGGTGCACTGACTCTCTGCTTCACACCTCATCCTGACTGAAAGTCAGCAGGAGAGAGACACGACAGGGAGTGGGAAAGAGGTAATCAACTGTAGGATAGGCAGGTACTGAAGGTGAGCACCAGCTCATTCACTGCAAAAGCGGCAAACTCAAGCACAGGCTCAACCGAAGGAGAATCTTAAAGGGCCAGTAGACAAGGAGAGCTTCTCCACTATCCACAAGGCACAAGTCAGGAGGGTGAGGGAACACTCCCTGGATGGGTGTGGCTCCAACAACACTCCAGAAGCTCGACACCATCCAGGACAAAAACAGCCCCCTCCCCTGTTCGATCGACACACTAAACCCCCCACCTTTAACACTCATTCCGTCCACCTCCAGCACACAGCAGCGGCAATATGTACCGTCCACACAACGCACTGCAGCAACTTTCCCAGGCTCCTCCAGCAGCACCTTCCAAACCCACCACCCTCTACCCCCTGGAAGGACAACAGGCTGCACACGTGGGAGGAGCACTGCACCCCGTAAGTTCCCTTCTGAGACGCCCACCCCAACCCCACACACACCATCCCGACTGGGACCGATAACGGGCCGTTCTGTCGGTATCACCGGGTTCAGAATCCTGGAACTCCCTCCCTAACAGGGCACTGTGCGGGGTGTCCCCGCACCACACCCCCAGGGGGTACTGCTGTGGGTGAAGGTGGCAGAACAGTACCAACTTCTCGAGGGGCAATGAGGAATGGAGCAATAAATGTGGCCTAGAAAGCAACAGCCACATCCCGCGAATGAATTAAGTGAAACACACGCAGAACTTGATGCCTTAAAATAAATCATGGGGTTGGGGAGGGTTCAAAAAGGGAGTGAGACTCTTTTCAGTTTGAAAGAATGTTCCGCACCCTGTCCATACTAAGGCCACTGTGTTTCTTTAATCTCTACTTAACTATGTCCTGTCCTCCTGTTAACCCCAATCTAGGACAGATTAAGATAACAGCATTCATCATAATTTCATTTTGCAATACATCCTCATCCAGGAAAATTGCATACACAGAATTACTGAGAGATAACTATTGCTCCAATCCAATTTTAACAGAATACATTGTGCTGGGCTTAAAATAACTCTCGTTTACTCTGAAGAACAGCTTCTTCATCACGCGCTCTCTCCAGCAAGCCACTAAATTAAAGATTTGAATAACACATCACTCTAGTATGGTGTCAAACATTACC
This sequence comes from Rhincodon typus, assembly GCF_021869965.1. Classification (NCBI taxonomy): domain Eukaryota; kingdom Metazoa; phylum Chordata; class Chondrichthyes; order Orectolobiformes; family Rhincodontidae; genus Rhincodon; species Rhincodon typus. Next base: position 60,478 of record NW_025966134.1, on the reverse strand, counting down.
AAACACAGAGAATTGATCTTTGGTGGGGCAGATGAGGGAAGGCAAAGTGAAGGATGTCAAAGATTGTGGCAGATGTGTCTCCATGTGGCTGCATGCAGGCACGCGTGCGCATGCACACGCACACGTGTGTGTACATGAATGTGTGTGCGTATGTGTGCGTGTACGTGAGTGTGTGTGTGTGCGCGTGCACATGCGCGCATGGGTACGTGTGCTCGCACGCAGGTGCATGTGTGTGTGTGTGTGTGTGTATTTATGTGCTTGCTGGTACGTGTGCGTGTGAGTTTGTGCATGCATTTGTGTGCGTGCGTGCAGGTTGGTGTATGCATGTGTGTGCGTGCCTGTAGGTTTGTGTATGCGTGTATGCATGTGTACGGGATGTGTATACATGTGCACGCACCGGTACATGTATGTGTGTGCGCATGTGTAGGTACGTGTATGTGTATGCATGTGTGTGGTCGTGCATACGCAGGTACATGTATGTGTGGGCATGCGGTTACATGTATGCATGTGCATGTGCGGGTTCAAGCAATTACGTGTATGTATGCGCGCAGGTACGTGTATGTGTGCATGCATGTACGGAGGTACTTGTAACTGCATGTGCGCACACGTATGTGCCTGAGTGCACGCATGTATGTGTGTGCGAGTACGTGTATGTGTGTGCGCAAGCACGTGCATACAGTTACATGTATGGGTGTGTGTGTGTGTGTGCCTGAGTGCACACGGGTACGTATGTGTGTATGTGTATGTGCGTGTGTGCGTGCAGGTACGTGTATGCATGTGTGCGTGTGTTGGGTTTGGAGGGCAGAAAACGCGATTTCACCTGAACAGGAAGGAGAGTAAAGCAGAGTCTGATTTAACTGAAGAGAGATTGCAGAACCTGTGGTGCGGGGGGATCTGGGCAACCCGGGACATGGACCACCACACCTCATTGCACAGCAAGTGATAAGCAAGGTGAATGGAATTGGCCTTTATTCCAAGGGAAATGGCAGTACAGAAATCGGGAAGTCTTGCTCCATCTGTACAGGAGGATGTAGGTAAGACCCCGCTGGGAGCACTGTGTACAGTTTTGCTCTTCCTCACTGAACGAGGCAGTTCAGAGAAGGTTCCCTCGGCTGATCCCTGAGGTGGAAGGGGTCTGTCTCCTGAGGAGAGGGTGAACAAGTTGGACCAGTCCCCATCAGAGTTTAGAAAAATGAGGGTGATGCCATTGAAACATCGCAGATCCTGAGGGGAGGTGGGAATTGACAGGGCAGAGGCTGAGAGGATGTTCCCCTCCTCATGGGGAATCCACGACAAGGGGGACACGGTTTCAGAATGAGGGGTCTCCCACTAAAGATGGAAATGAGAAGGAATTTCTTCTCTCAGAAGGTGGGGAGTCTGCGGGATTCTCTTTCCCCCAAAGAGCACTGGGGGATGGGTCAATGAGTATATTTAAGGCTGAATCAGAGAGAGTTTTGATCGGGTTGGGAGGGGTGGGGGTCAAGGGGCGGGAGTCAGACAGGAGAGAGCAGACAAGGCCATAATCAGATTATATGAAATGGCGCGCAGCCCTAATGGGCCAAAAGGGGCCCTGTTACAGTCAAAGAGATGTGTAGCACGGAAACAGACCCTTCAGTCCAACGCATACATGCCGATCAAGTATTCTAAATTAACCTAGTCCCGTTTGCCATCATTTGGCCCATATCCCTCTAATTCCCATTTAAATACCCATGCAGATGCCTTTTAAATGTTGTAATTGTACCACTTCCTCTGGCAACTCATTCCATACACAAACCGGCCTCTATGTGGAAAATGTTGCCCCTTAGTTCCTTTATACTTTCTGCATAATTCTAGAAGGGTCAGGAGTGGAGCTGTATATCTGTACACAACATTGAAGGCACAGGGCACATAGATTTAATTTGAGCTTGAGAGTGGGAAGTCTATTCATATCAGAACAGGACGAATGTGCAGGATTTAAAAGAAATGGCAGAATAAGTGGGGGAGCTGCAATGCAGAGAGCCACAACAATCATGACCAGCCAAATGTCCTTCTGTACAGGAACCATTCTACAAACCAGTGCTCTGTCAGCTGACCCTCCGACAGCACGGCACTCCCTCGGCACTGACCCTCCGACAGTGCCCGCTCCCTCAGCACCCGCTCCCTCGGCACTGACCCTCCGACAGTGCGGCGCTCCCTCAGTGCTGACCCTCCGACAGTGCCCGCTCCCTCAGCACCCGTTCCCTCAGCACTGACCCTCCGACAGTGCGGCGCTCCCTCAGCGCTGACCCTCCGACAGGGCCCACTCCCTCAGCGCTGACCCTCCGACAGGGCCCACTCCCTCAGCGCTGACCCTCCGACAGTGCCCACTCCCTCAGCACTGACCCTCCGATAGTGCCCACTCCCTCAGCACTGACCCTCCCACAGTGTGGAGTTGCACTGCAATGTGAATGATGGCCTTGGTGAGGTAGGATTGAGTCCAGACTGAACATTGAGGATGGGAGACAGGCAGTGACTGTGGCAGGGACAGGATGAGCCACAATGAGATGCATTTCCATTCTCCCTGGTTCCTCCGGCCTGTTTGAAGGTTGTTGGAAATGCAACAGAATGGCTTCAGGGAGTCATCAGTATTGAAAGGGAGAGAAAGATGAAGTGCCAAACCTTTACCTGCTCTGCATATCAAGACAGATGGGTCAGCCTGTGTGATCTATCACACAGCCGGGCAGATAGCTGTATGCACCTACAAGTGCTGGCACACGTCAGACACTACACAGGGCAGTAGCTGTTGCCAAGCCGAGCAGCTAAACACCAGATTTCCCCTTACAGCCCACGATCTATGGCTCCAATGTAATAGACTTCGGACTCCACCAAGAGATGGAATGAGAGGTGCAGGGCTGCAGAAACCTTCAGGGCTAAGAGGAGGTGGGCATTCAGACCAGCTCACTGATAGCTGACCCTACAACCCCTCGCTCTCCACGCACCTCTCCCCTCGCGGACCTTGACAATTATTCCCACCATTTCCAGCTTTTCTCCCAATTTTGAAAGTTCTATTGAATTTACATCCCACTGCCCTTTCAGGTAGTACATCCCAGTTTACAACCACTCCAAAAATATTCTTCCAACTCCGTCTTCCCCTCTGGTTCTTTTCCCCGTTTCCCCCTGGTCCATGCCCCCTCCTCTGGTTCTTTTTCCCATTCCCCTCAATCTGCTTTCCTGCTGCTAGGGATGGTTTCCTCCCTCTCTACCTCAATCAAAAACTCCCCATAATTCCGCACTCCTCGATTCAATCTCCCCTGGCTGTGGGACCCCGTTCCAGGGGGTAATGCATGGCCCAGGAAGGTCCGATCAGACTGAGAAATAGCCAGTAAAATGCATCAGGCACACGCTGAGGGCAGGCAGTGAGCGTGGGAGAGACGGTAGGGATGGCTAGAAACTGCTATGTCAAGCGTCATTTGTCTCTGTGTTCAAAAGGTTATAAAAGCAGTCTTGGGCCATTTTTAAGGTGGAGGTGGATAGATAAGTGGGGTGGGGCAGGGGTGAAAGGTTACCAAAAGGTTGGCGAGGATGTGTGGACAAGAGATTAACCACGTGTGGAGTGAATGGCACACCGGCTCTATGGGCCTATTCCTAAAGCAGAAGGAAGGTGCAACATTTTAAGGCATGCATCAGACACCAACGTGCGACAGATTTTCCAACTTTCCCCCTCGGCCCTGACCCTCCGACAGCGCGGCGCCCCCTCGGCCCTGACCCTCCGACAGCGCGGCGCCCCCTCGGCCCTGACCCTCCGACAGCGCGGCGCCCCCTTGGCACTGCAGTGGAGTGCCATCATCGTGTTTGTGTTAACATCTATAGCATACATCTTATTCCTGGCACTTTCTGACTCAGGCAACAGTAACACCCCTTGAGTCATGGGTGATACTGTTATAAAAGGCCTGAACTGATGAACCAGAATCATGAGTTCACATCCCATGGTCGCATGGAGTTTGGGGAGGGGGGGGGTATTTAATTTCAGTCAATTAATTAAATTAAATGAATCTAAATAGCTTCCCTCCTTCAGGGAAATCTTGTTAGTTTGAGATTTCGAGCGGATGAGATCAGAAGCTGAAATTACTGGTACCACAGCCAGACACAGCCACGTTTCAAAATCCCCCACCAACATCTCCCCAGCGTCACTGTGAACTGTTAAGAACATAAGAAAGAATGGGAGTAGGCCATTCAGCCCCTCAAGCCTCCTCTGCCTTAACACGATCACGGCTGATCTCATCTCGGCCTCAATTCCACCTTCCTGTCTGCTCTCCACAACACTTCAACTCATTACTAATTAAAAATCCCCCCTTCAAATATTTCAAAGTTCCAGCATCTACCACACTCTGGGGGAGTGAGTTCCGCAGATTCATGACCCTGTGAGAGAAGCAATTTCTCCTAATCTCTGGCTTAAATCTGCTACCCCTTACCCTGAAACAATGATCGTTCATTTTAGATTGTCCCACATGAGGAAACATCTACTTTGTCAAGCTCGTTTAGCATCTTATGGACTTCACTTAGATCTCCTCTCATTCTTCTAAACTGCAAAATATTGGCCTAAGATGCTCACTCCCTCTTCATGGGGTGGCACGGTGGTTACCACTGCTGTCTCAGGATCGACTGCACTCTCGGGTGACTGTCTACGTGGAGTTTGCACAATCTCCCCGTGTCTGTGTGGGTTTCCTCTCGGTGCTCAGGTTTTCTAACCTATTGCCCAGGGATCTGCAAGTCAGGGTGGACTGGCCATGGGAAATTGTCCCATAATGCCCAGGGATGTGCAGGTTAGGTTGGAATGGCCATGGGAAATTGTCCCATAAATGCCCAGGGATATGCAAGTCAGGGTGGACTGGCCATGGGAAATTGTCCCATAATGCCCACGGATATGCAGGTTAGGTTGGAATGGCCATGGGAAATTGTCCCATAGTGTCTTATTTTGTTAATTTAGGGTATTCAGGGAGAACAGGTAAAGGCACATATACGGAGTGAGCTCACAGTTCCTCTTGTTCCTGTGGGGGCTGAATGGCCTCCTCCCGTTCCCGTGTAACAGGCTTCAGGAGGGAGCTGAATGGCCTCCATGAATTGCACATAGACAGTAGCCTAAGGGAATCAAACCCGGGTCCCTCGCACTGCGAGGCAGCACTGAGCGACCATGCTGCCCCACTCTTCTGTCTGTACCATGGAGGCCAGAACTGCTCACAGTATGTCTTTAAAAATTCACAGGGTGTGGCTATCACTGGCCGGGCCCAGCATTTATCACCCTTCCCTAATTGCCATGCGTAGAATAAGCTGCCAGAGGAGGTGGTGGAGACTGGTACAATTACAATATTTAAGTGGCATCTGGATGGGTGGGGGGGAGCTGCCTTCTTCAGCTGCTGCAGTTCCCCCGTGTAGGGTAGGAGCGTGTAGTGCCCCGTTAGGGAGGGAGTTTTCAACACTGACAGAATAGTCCATACTAGGGATAGTAGGAACTGCAGATGCTGGAGAATCCGAGACAACATACTAGGGGATGTCTGTGTGCATGTGTCTGTGCGTGCGTGTGTCTGCGCGCGTGTCTAGGAGTCTGGGAGGAGAACTCGTGAGGGTTGGTGTACCCCCTGCGTCTACTTCCCTTGTCCTTCCGAAGTAATCAAAACCTAAGAACCAGAGGCAGGATGAGGCTATTCGGCCCCTCAGCCATCGTTCAATGTCTGTTGGTCTCTTTCCGTTGTGAATTCCACGTGCTGTCCAATCCTCTGCAATTACAGTCATAGAATTGTCCAGCACAAAAACAGACCCTTCGGTCCAGTTTGGCCATGCCAACCAGATATTCTACATTAATCTAGACCCATTTGCCAGAATTTGGCCCATATTCCTCAGTTCCCTTTTATATCCTTCCTCTTTCACCTTAAACCTATGTCCTCTAATTTTGGACTCCGCCATGCTGGGGAGAAGGCCTTGACTATTCACCCTATTCATGCCCCTCATTACATTATAAACCTCCATAAAAGTCACCCCTCAGCCTCCGACACACCAGGGAAAATAGCCACAGCCTATGCAGCCTCTCCCTATGGGTGAAACCCTCCACTCCTGGCAACATCCTTGTAAATCTTTCCTGAACCTTTTCAAGTTTAACAACATCCTTCCTATCGCAGAGAGACCAGCATTGAATGCAGTATTCCCAAAATGGTCTATACAATGTCCTGTACAGCCGCATGACCTTCCAACTCCTATACTCGCTGAACGAACCAAACTGTGGAGCTTGTAGTCCAGCAAGGAAGGCTCTATCCCTATACACACACAACGAGCCAGGCGTCATGCTTATCAGCATTGAAAGAGGAGACTGATGCCCACAATGGTGAACCTTGGGCTGGTGGGAACGAGGTGTTAATAGCTCCAGATATAAACAGGTACAGTGGGTGGAGAACTGACTGCATTCTATTTAGGGCGACAACACTGCCAGAACTTTCTGCTTTGCACATTAATTAGCAACTCGAAGAAGCAACTCAAGAAAGCAGTGCCTTTGGAAGGCAGTGAGAGTCAGAAGGTTGACTGCAGATCCCAAACCAGCTTTAGTTTATTCAAACAATGCCACTCAGCCCCCACCAGAGTGGATGCAGGACATTCGGCCCATCGAGTCCACACCAACCTTCCAAAGAACATCCCACCCTCCCCTCTCCCACCTTATGTAACCCTACATATCCCATGGCCAATTCTCCCTAACCTGCACATCTTTGGACTGTGGGAGGAAACCCACGCAGATACAGGGTCAATGAGTAAACTCTACACAGACAGTCGCCTAAGGGTGGAATCGAACCCGGGTCCCTAGTGCCGTGACCACGGTTAACCACTGAACCACAATGCTGTCCCATTGCTCAGATTCCTTTTCTTTTCAAATCTAGTCACCTCCTTCTCTTCTAACAACCCACACAGGCTGTCCAACCTTTCCTCATCAGACAACCCCATCCCCGTTCCAGGCTTTAGTCTGGGAAATCATCTCAAAACAGCTTTGACACCACATTTTTAAGAGGAGGTACCTGTCTCGGAGGGTGTGCATTGTAGAGTTAGCAGATTAATACCTGGGCTGCGAGGGTTAAATGTCCGGGATAGACCATACAAACGTGCACAGCTTTCAATCTAGCCTATTTGACCTAAAGACCAGGGGAAATAGGAACAGGCCAGAAATAGGCCATTCAACCCCTTGAGCGCACTGACAGATTCAATACAGAGAAACAACCTCTACTGTCTGGTGCAGCTAGGGCAAGCAGGCCAGACTCTAAAGGTGAGCCCAAGATCTTTTTAGGAGTGAAATTAGGAAACACTCTATGAAGAAAAGGTGGGAGAAGACTGGAATTGTTTGGAATTGAGGGGTTTGGATCTTTATAGAGATGTTAAATGCTGAGGGTTTGTCACTGTGGAGTCATGACCCCAGCCTGCACATGACTCCTGGCCCTGGTCAACACTCAGCCGCCCCTCTGGACAGGCCCGATACACAGCTGCATCAAGCCTCAAGTGAAAATGTCTGTAAGGAATGAGAATGGATTTGCCACAACTCCACCAGCACCACTTGCCCTCGCCCCGGCCCCTTAGACCCTGGACCTTTTTCTCCAGATGATGATCCAATTCCAAATATCCATGTGCCTTACCCTGCTCCCAGACACAGACCCAGACACCAGAAACACTGAGGGCAAACATAAGTCCTGTCATCCCTGCAATATCCTTGTTGCTAACACCCACAGTGATGAACAGTTGACGAGCAGACTGGCCAAGCAGCAGACGGGGGTAAAGAATTCTTCTCTGTTCTTATAGCACCAATACCCCAGGGACTGCGGAGGGTCACAACCAGGACCTCAAGGAATGAGCAATGCCATCCTGGCCCACTTCTCACACACCCAGAGAAACTCTTGGCGGACGTTCCAACCCGGGAACTGCAGGGAGAAAGGAGCTTAAAAATCATGTGTGCGCGCATGGGTCTCTGTATGTTGGTCTGTGTGCATGTGTGTCTCTGTATGCATGTCTGTGCACACGGAACGCTGCATATGTGTGCCTTGCGTGTGTATGTGAACCGCAGGGAGAGAGGTGTTTAAACATCATGTGTGCGTGCATATGTTTGTGACTGTATGCATGTCTATGTTGTGTGTGTGCCTTTGTCTATGCACATGCCTGTTCTGTGGAGGCTTGAGTCCAGACGTGTGTGTGTGTGTGTCTCTGCATGTGGGCCCACATACATTGTGCGTGCGTGCACGTGTGTGTGTCAATGCACATGTGCATGTGGACTGCAGAGAGAGAGGGGGCTTAAACAGGAGGATGTGTGCATGTGCGTGTGTCTGTCTGTGAGATAAGGTTGGACAAGGGAGGGAGATGAAAAGAGTGGAGGAGGATAAAGTCTGTTTTGGAAACAAGGGAGCTGCTGAGATGTTCCAGGAGCCAGCCAATCCACACCAGAGTGTATTTACTGCTGTGGAGGGCCTTGAGTTTCTGATAGCAGCTTTCATCCGCCAGTGATCCCCCACCCGGTGCTTTTAATAGCACCGCCTTGTATTTTTAGCTACAGTGTTCTGAGAGCTCTGCAGGGCGAGGAGGTCATGCCTTTCCCCTAAACACAACTGAACATTCCCGCACAGACACACAGATGACACCACAGCCTCGGTATACTGGGTACTTGAGCTGCAGCTAAGAAGTCAGGCCTTGGGAATGGTTTGGCCTGGACATTCAACCATGACTGGATACTGAGTCAACACAGTATGCAGCTGGAGGAACACAGCAGGTCAAGCAGCATTAGAGAAGCTGGAAAGTCGACATTTTGGTTCAGGAAGGTTGAGGGATAACTAGTCTCTTGGGCACAGGAGGGAGAACTTCCTCCCGCCATAACAGATTGTCCAGCGTTAGCTCTGGGACTCTTATGTTGACTGGAGAGGAACGACAGGCACTGGGATTTAATGCTTCAATGCACAAAACAATTCCTCCAACACTGCTCCCTCAGCACTGACTCCAACAGTGCGGCGCTCCCTCGGCACTGACCCTCCGACAGTGCCCACTCCCTCAGCACTGAACCCCCGACAGTGCCCACTCCCTCAGCACTGACCCTCCGACAGTGCGGCGCTCCCTCGGCACTGACCCTCCGACAGTGCGGCGCTCCCTCGGCACCGACCCTCCGACAGTGCGGCGCTCCCTCGGCACTGACCCTCCGACAGT
>NW_025966134.1:43342-51207 GCF_021869965.1 Rhincodon typus | reverse complement strand
TCCGACAGTGCGGCGCTCCCTCAGCACTGACCCTCTGACAGTGCGGCGCTCCCTCAGCACTGACCCTCTGACAGTGCGGCACTCCCTCAGCACTGACCCTCTGACAGTGCGGCACTCCCTCAGCACTGACCCTCCGACAGTGCCCGCTCCCTCGGCACCGACCCTCTGACAGTGCCCGCTCCCTCGGCACTAAGGCTCCAACTGAGCCAGTCCCAATTCATACTGCACTGCAGTATCAGCCTAGCTATCTGCTCATGTCTCTCTGTAGTGGGACTCAAACCCACAAACTCCTCTCAGTGATGAAATGAGGCCTGATTCCACAACAGTCAAGAGGAAACATGGCCTCTCTGAATGAGTAATTCCAGCAATTTCCCATTTTGATTCCACGTGTACCAGAGCAGCTAAAGACTTCAGTTGAAGATAAAGCAGGCCCGCCTGATCAACACACTAACCCCCACCTTCAACACTCACTCCCTCTCTCCCTCCAGCACCGATGCACAGCAGCGGAATGTGTACCATGTGCAAGACGCACTGCAGCGATTCGCCAAGGCTCCTCCAAACCTTCCAAACCCGTCATCTCTACACCCCGGAAGGACGAGGGGCAGCAGACACAGGGGGAAAACGCCATCCTCTGCAAATTTCCCTCCGGGCCTCCCCCACTACACATGTGCACCATCCCAACTGGGAACGATATGGGCCGTTCCTTCAGTGTTGCCGGGGTCAGAAACTCCCCCCCCTAATGGGGGCCATTGTGCAGGGTGTCCCTACACCACATGGGGACCGAAACGACTCAAGAACGCAGCTCATCACCACCTTCAGGTAGGGCAGGGTCGAGGCAATAATTGCTGAGCCCACTCTGCAGTGCCTACATCTTGTGAGTGAAAAATCCGAACTCAACACAATAACTCAACAAGTAGTCTTAAGGTCTTACCCAGACCTAACTGCGAGGGAATCAAGAAAACGCTCAACCCCATGCTGTTTCCTTTTGCCTTCCGTTCTAGATTCACTGCCCCTCCCTCTACCTCGCTCCTGACCCCACACCCAGTAAAACTTGCAGCTGGAACCTTGCCTTGAGGGGAGTGACACCCTGGTTTACAGCTTCTCCCTGTCCACCAACTGACCTGATCTTCCACGTGAGTGTTGTCTGCCTAGTGAGGGTGCAATCTCCAAATGAGATGCTCAAGTTATACACACCTCAGACCATTCTATGACGTGGTGTTAAACCACTCTGCAGCATCGTCTAAGACCGGTCTATGACATGAATCGGAGACCTTTCTGCGATGTGATCTAAGATCGCTTTCCGTGGTATGACTTAAAACTTGCCCACACCATGACTTGAGACCACTCTGCAGCATGACCTGAGACTGAACTACACCATGACACAACTGCCTGAAGGCAATGACTTGAGAATAAATGACTTATGGATTAACTGGAGTCTACTGTATGACATGACATCATAACTTGAGAATTGGTGACACCATGACTTTGGAACAGCCTTCAATATAATTTGAGTCTGTGCTTCACATGACCTGAGGCCATGCCACTCCATGGCTTAAAAGGGCCTCAAGGCTTGACTTGAAATGACTCCACAGCATGACTTAGTACGCTATGACATGAAGCAGTTCTACGGCATGACCTCCAATGAGTCATAGAGCTGTACAGCACGGAAATAGATCCAACTCGTCCATGCTGACTAGATATCCTAAATTAATCCAGTCCCATTTGTCAGCACTTAGCCCATATCCCTCTAAACCCTTCCTAATCATTTATCCATCCCAGATGCCTTTTAAATGTTGTCATTGTACCAGCCTCCACCACTTCCTCTGGCAGCTCATTCCATACACGCACCACCCTCTCTGTGTGAAAAAGTTGCCCCTCAGGTCCCTTTTATATCTTTCCCCTTAAACCTATGCCCCTCTAGTTTTGGACGCCCCTACCCTGGGGAAAAGACCTTGGCTATTCACCTTATCCATGCTTCTCATGATTTTGTAAACTCCAACCCTGACAACATCCTTGTAAATCTTTGCTACACCCTTTCAAGTTTCACAACATCCTTCCCATAGCAGGGAGACCAGAATTGAATGCAGTATTCCAAAACTGGCCTAACCAATGTCCTGTACAGCCACAACATGACCCTCCCAACTCCTATACTCAATGCGCTGACCAATAAAGTTACGCTTTGATCTGAGCCAGCCGTACACCATGATTTGTGGATGAATTACAACATGACTTAAGACACAAACTGGGAACAACCTGCGGCATAATTTGAGAATACCTCCACGCGATGACCTTGGAAAAACTCTCAACATTACTTGAGACCCTTCTATACTATGACTCAAGACAGCCTTAGGACACGACTTAACACTGTCCTCCGGCATGACTTGCAGTGTAACATGGTAACCAATGGCATGACTCAGGAGACTGCCACTGGCATTGAGACCTAAAGGTGGAGGAATTTCCACCCATCACTTGTGGTTCTAACCCCTTGTTCTCCAAGGTTGGAAATACCACTGTATGTAAACATATGTATTAGGAGCTGAAGTAGGCCATTTGGCCCTTCAAGCAGACCATACCTGATCAGTTTGCATTCCAAATCCCACATTCCCATCCACCACCGATAACCCTTAATTCCCTGGCCTCATGACAATGTGCCACATTTCCTTTAAAAATACTCCAGGACTCCCACTTCCACCGTCTCCGAAGGAGTTCCAAAGTCACACCTCTCTCGGAATCTTTCTCATCATCTCTGTCCTCAAATGGCGATACCTAAATTTAAAACAGACTCGTCCACAAGAGGAAACATCCTTTCCACGTCCACTTTGCTAAGATCCCTCAGGATCTTATACAACGCAGACGAGACACCCCTCACTCTCTACAGCCCAGGAGAAACAATCACAGTCATAGAGTTATAGAGTCATACAGCACCGAAACAGACCTTCCGGTCCAACTCATTCATGTTGACCAGATATCCTAAATTAATCTAGTCCCATTTGTCAGCATTTGGCCCATATCCCTCTAAACCCTTCCTATTCATGTACCTATCCAGATGTCTTTTAAATATTGTAATTGTACCAGTCCCCACCACTTCCTCTGGCAGCTCATTCCTCACTACACCACCCGCTGCGTGAAAGTTGCCCCTTCGGTCCCTTTCAAATCTCTCCCCTCTCACTGTAAACCCATGCTTAAACCTACATCCTCTGGTTTTGGACTCCTCTACCCTGGGAAAAGACCTTGACTATTCACCCTATCCATGCCCCTCATGATTTTACAAATTTCTATAAGGTCACCCCCTCAGCCTCCGATGCTCCAGGGAAAATAGCCCCAGCCTTTTCAGCCTCTCCCTATAGCTCAAACCCTCCAACCCTGGCAACATCCTTGTAAATCTCTTCTGAACCTTTTCACGTTTCACAACATCTTTCCCACAGCAGGGAGACCAGACTTGAACACAGTAGTCCAAAACAGTCTGTCCAACCTTTCCTCATAAGACAACCCACTCATTCCAGGTATCAGTCTGGTAAACCTCCTCTGATCTGCCTCCAATACGTTTCCATCCTTCCTTAGACAAGATGACTAAAACTACACACACTGTTCGAGATGTGCTCCCACCAAGCCCTGGATAACTGAAGTCTCTTCTTTATGTTGTATCCTGTCATAGTAAAGGACTGCATTCTATTAAGACCAAAAGATATAGGAGCAGAAGTAGAGCATTTGACCGCTCAGTCATGCAATTAGATTATGTTTAGCCTTCTTAATGACTTGTTGTGCCTGCACACTAACCTTCTTTGACTCATGCACTAGCTCACTCAGATCCCTCTACACCTCAGCATTCTGCAGTCGTGCTCCATTTCAGATATACTCTGTTCGTTCACCACCCTCCCCCCGTCAAGGAGAACAACTTCACAATTTTCCCACACAATACTCCGTCTGCCTGAACTTTGCCCACTCACTTAACATATCTGTACTGGCTTACACCCTCAAACAGCTGGGGAAAAACAAAGTCGATCCTGAAACTGTGAGGAGGGGTCTGGAACGGAATGGGGCAGGAGAAACTGTTGCTCGTTGGTCGAAGCATTGACAGTCGGCGCTGGGGTGGTAGTGGGGGGCGCAGATTAAAGGTGATCATCTGAATTAGGAGAAATGTTTTTATACAGCGGGTGGTTAGGGTCTGGAATGAAGTGTCTCAGAGCGTGGAGGAGAGGGGAGGCAGCTACAATCAATACTTTGGATCATTATCTGAAAAGGAAGCAGGCGCAGGGTATGGGGGAAAGGGCTGGGGGAGCCACAATCTGCAGAGACCTGGCACGATGGGCTGAATGGCCTCCCTCCATGCTGGAATTTTCCTCTATACCTTCCAACGGGAATTTTTCTATCTGGATCACACAGAAATCATACTAAGGGCGCAAAATGCTCCACTCAATAAGATGGCAGGGAGTAGTAACAAGGGACAGAATTTTAAAAATGGGGAGGTCTCCGATTGAAGACAGACGAGGGGGGCATCTTCTCTCAGCGGGTGGGAAGTCTGTGGAATTCTCTCCCCTCCCCCCAACATGGACCGGGTGAGCGAATATATTCAAAACCGAGGTAGAGAGTGTTTCGATCGATGAGGGAGTCGAGGGTTGAGGGGGACAGAGAGGAAAGTCGGACTCGGTCACAATCAGATCAGCTGCCAGCGTACTGACTAGCAGAGCAGGCTCAAGGGGCTGAATGGCCTCTTTCTGCTCCTAAATCCTAAACCCACGTACCATGCTCGCCACAAATTGCTTTGAGACCTTATCGAAGGCCTTCACTGGACTCTGCTCAGTCAGGAGCCACTGCAAATCCCCAAGAACTAAGATCAGGAGCAGGCACCTGACCCGACTGGCCACCTTTGTCATTCAAGGCTGTTGTTTTTTTGAAAATGGCGTATTCTCTCTGTGGCAGGATGTGAGCTGAGCCTGTCCCTAACTGCCCCCTTGAACCGAGCGTTTTGCTACGACAGCTCAGAGTCAACCACGTGGCTGTGCGGGGAGCAGGCAGGGAATCTGGAGTCATGTGTTGGCCCAGATCAGTGAGCCAATTTAAATCAAGCAGGGGAACTGTGCAGGAGTTGGGGAGTACTAGATCAGCCATATCTGAATTGGGGCACCTCCTCATTCTGAAACTGTGCCCCCCCCGCCACACCCTGTTCTAGATTCTGCCCCCAACCCCTGCAAGCGCACACAAGGCAGGGATACATCCAGGATCTTGTACACTCCATCTCTCTAACACCGCACTGCTGAATCTGAGCTCTGTCTCTATAGCAACAGTGCAGACAAAATTGGCCTCAGCATCCTCTCCCACACACATACTCATTCACACTCAATCACACAAACCTCCTCCCCTTTCCCCTATCACCAGCCCCTCCCGAAAGCCGAACCTGGCCTCGGGGAAGAGGAATGAGTCAGAGGCTGCAAGGCAGAAAATGCCCAGCAACCATGCCTCAGAGTGGAGAGACTGGGCAGTGGCAGAGAGGAAGGGAGGGCCAATGTTGCCCACACACAATGTCCATCCTGGCCAAACAGTGTGCTCACTCTCCCTTGGAGTGGACCATTCACCCAGGCCCACCCCACCCATGCTCCATCCCCCAATCCTTGTATGGGGAAACCCAAAATGCTATTTGGAGACTGGTGCTGGGATTTAATCCAGTGTTAAATACAGACCACATGCACTGGCATATGCGAGCACACACACAAACACGCACATAAACAAATGCACACAAACAAAAACATGCATGTTCACACCTACACATGCACACACACAAACATATACTCATACAAAACCACATGCATACACACACACAAAACATGCACAAACATGTTCACAGGCAAACACGCTCACATGCACAAAACGTGCAAACAAACACACACACATACACATGTACATATGTGCTCATGTGCGCACACACACACGCACACTCACGCGCTCAAGCATTCACATGCACTTGCTCACTCCCGTGTGCACACACACACACGTGCACATGCTCTCGTACACGCACACACATGAAAAAACAAATCCACAAACAGACCAGACTCCCACAGGCATGCACTCACACAAAAAAAACACAGGCACAAACACATAGATTCACATGCACAGACAAACATACAACAC
This sequence comes from Rhincodon typus, assembly GCF_021869965.1. Taxonomy (NCBI): domain Eukaryota; kingdom Metazoa; phylum Chordata; class Chondrichthyes; order Orectolobiformes; family Rhincodontidae; genus Rhincodon; species Rhincodon typus. The sequence continues at coordinate 45,081 of NW_025966134.1, read as the reverse complement.
TCGCACCACAAAAACACATGCCCACACACACGCTCTCACACACAAACACCTCCAATTGCAGTAAAACAAAACAAATTGTTATAGCTGGATGTCTACCCCCACTGCAATGGCATCTATTCGAGTGATGATTTTTAAAACACTCGTTGATTCCCAGTGCCTATCATTCCGTGGTTCCCGTCAATCTACCCACATGCAAGCTGCAAAACACTGAGCCGGCTGGGGTAAGGATTTGTTGAGCAGGTTTCTAGTCAAAGGGGTTTAAAATGCCAACGGGGACACTCAGTGAAACAGTAACTGCTTGTGCAGGATTCCAAATATCGAGGACCTCCTTAAAAATAAATTTAGTCTGAGCTGCCCCCAGGACCTCTCACTTGGTGCAAAGGCAGGAGTTAGTGAGAAAACCAACACAAACACGCACAGACACATTTCAGGGCTGTGTTAACAGCATATAGGAAAGAAGCAGTTGGCACAGCAATTAACCCTTTGCACACTCTCTCTCTCTACCGTCAGGCAAACAGATTCTGAGCTTCTTCTCCCCCCTCCAATTCACCAAGACAGTGAAATCTGCCATCACAGGTACCTGACCAACCACCAAAATATTAACCTCTTCACCACCGCTTCCCCCTTATACATTCCGTCCGGTCCACACACCATCCTTCTCTTGGGACCAAGGTGGAAAGGGCAGAAAGGTTTAGTATTTCCAGGAAGGGGCTCTTGCCCCAAACCGAGTTAGAGGGAGGAGAGAGAGGGTTACAGGGGGTGATGATGGGGAGGATGAGACGGGGTAGAGAGTGAGAAGGGAAGAGAGGGGGGTAAATTGGAGATGGAGAGAGAGAGATTGTGGGGAGGGGTATGGGAACATTGAGGAGGCAGTGGAATGAGGGTATGGGGAATATTGAGGGGGAACAAGGCGGGGGAGGGGGATACATTGAGGAGGGAAGAGGGGGATGGGGGACATTGAAGAGGGAAAAGAAGGCGCTTTGGAGGTACAGGGATATTGGCGGGGGCAGGACAGCGATGTACAGAAGGCAGGGGTCGATAAGGGAGTGTGTGTGGGAAGTGGCGGGGTAAGGAGAAGGGGGAATACTGCGATAGGGAGCGTTATGGAGGTGGGGGAGGGAGTTGAGAGAGTTTGGAGTCACCGAGACAGGATAACGAAGGAGGGTGAGCAGTCAGCGAGGGAGAAGAGTTGACCTTATGGGTCCAGCGGCTGACCCCAAAAAACCGTCAACTCTGCCACCCACTCCCCCAGCGGCTTGCCCACCAGAGCACCCTCCGGTCCACTCCAACTCCGTGGGTGGATATGGACTGCTATGCCCTGAGGTAAGGTAAGGTAAGGTAGGGCAGGGGGAAAGGGGGGGGGGGGGGGGGGGCACGGGGGGGAGTGCAATATCCTGGTAGAGAGAGAGAGACAGACAGACACACACACATGCACAGTAACAAAACCTGTCATCCTCTGCCTCTCACCCACCTCCAACACACGGACACACGGACACACGCACGGACACAGACACACACAAACATGGACACAGAGACACACACACGGACACAGACGGACACGGACACGGACACACACACAGACACATGGACATGGACACACACAGACACAGACACACACAGGGACACGGACACACGGACACGGACACACAGGGACACACCAACGGACACACACACACAGGGACACAGACACACACACGGACACGGACACGGACAGACAGACAGACACACACACAGGGACA
>NW_025966134.1:3301-8342 GCF_021869965.1 Rhincodon typus | reverse complement strand
ATACCTGTAACCTCCTCCAGCCCCTACACCTCTCCCTATCTCTGTAACCTCCAGTCCCACTCCCATCCCTATACCTGTCACCTCCTCTAAGCCCTACACTCTTCCCTTTCTCTGTCCCTCCTCCAGACCCTACTCCCTCCCTACCTCTGTAATCTCCCCCAGTCCCCATAAGCCTCCCTATCCTGATGGAGCACTGCACTGTTGGAAGGTCAGTGCTGAGGGAGCACCACACATTGTCTGAGGGTCAATGCTGAGGGAACGGACACTCTGAGAGTGTCAGTGCTGAGGGAGAGGGCCCTGTTGGAGGGTCAGTGCTGAGAGTATGCCACATTGTCAGAGGGTCAGTGCTGAGGGAGCACCGCACTGTCGGAGGGTCAGTGCTGAGGGAGTGGGCACTGTCGGAGGGTCAGTGCTGAGGGAGTGGACACTGTCAGAGAGTCGGCGCCGAGGGAGCGCCGCACTGTCGGAGGGTCAGTGCTGAGGGAGTGGGCAGTGTCGGAGGGTCAGCGCTGAGGGAGTGGGCACTGTTGGAAGGGCTCCTTTGTAGCTGAGCTGTTAAATATGTAATTACTCCTCCGATGCCCACACACACCGTCCCGACTTCGAACAATATCAACCATGACTCAGGGTCCTCGGTCAGAATCCTGGAATTCCTTCCCTAACCGCACTGCAGCATGTCCCCACAATACACGGGGTCGGGGTTACTGCAGTGGGTTAGGAAGACGGCTCACCCCAACCTTCCCAAGTGGCAATTAGGGATGGGCGGTAAATGCAGACCAGAACGTAATAATGAAATGAAAACAATATATCCCATGGCTACTGTCAGGAAAGGGAGTTTGTTTTACCCTTTGTCATGGGGACAATAATTCTCCTTCAATCAGCAAAATTGGAAAAGTACCAATCCTTGCCACAGGGCTCTTGCTGGGATCCTACTGTGCGCAATCCCTGCCCTGTTTCCTCAGAGGTCGTCCGTTGAGTGCAAGGTGATTTGAGATGCTCGGCAATCGTGGAAGGTGCTGTGCAAATGCAATATGTCCCTTTTAGCTCCCGGGGGAGCATTATTAAGGCCTTACCCACGTCCTGAGCCCACCAGCAGCCAATGAGCTGAGGCCTGGGATTGAGGGCGATCGGTCAATCCAAGAAAGCAACGTAGACGCCCCCAATGAGGAGAAACGTTGCAGAGGCGGGTGGGTTCTCGCAAATCGGGAAGACCCTGCCTGAAAGGACAGTGGAAACAGATTATGTTGGAGTTTGCAAAGGATGTTGGATAAATACAGAGCTGTGGGGAACAAAAGAGCTGGTGGGAATAGTGGAGATAATTAACACTTTTCAGGGCCCGAGCATGATCTTGATGGGTCAAAGGAGCCTCCCACAGTGATGAGCAGAACTGATTATTCTATTATTACCCTCGCGGTTGTTATCAGTTCGTTGCTTGCACGGTACGTGAGACAAACCAGTTGGACCACCATTCCGACTTGGATCAATATCAGCTGTTGCTTCAGTGTTTCTGGGTCAGAAACCTTGAACTCCCTCCCCAACGATATCGGTCGTTCCTTCAGCGTCAACAGGTCAAAATCCGAGGAACTCCCTCCCTAATGGCACTGAACGGGTGTCCCTGTGCTACATGGGGTCTGCAGCAGCTAACCACCACCTTCTCAACAGGCTATTAGGGCTGGGCAATAGGAGCTCGGTGCAGCCAGAAACGCCCACATCTTACAAATTAGGAACTGAAGGAGGCCATTCAGCCTCCTGGGCCCTACTGTTCTTTTCCAAATGATTGTGGCCTCAATTCTCCACTTTCCTGTCTGTCCCTCTCCCATTACTCTTGACTCCTTCCTTGATTGAAACTCTCTCTAGGTCAGCCATCAATAGCTTCATTGACCTGGCCGTTATTGCTCTCTGTGCGAGACAGAGAATCCCACAGACACCTTACCCTGTGAGAGAAGACATTCCTCTTCAACTCTATCTGAGACAGGGGACCCCTCATGGCAAAACTGCATGCCCCTCTCATTCTAGATTCCCCCACGAATGGCGGGGGGGGAGGAACATCCATTCAGCCTCTGCCCTGTGAATTCCCCCCCACCTCAGGATCTGTGATGCTTCAATGCCATCACCCTCTCATTCTTCTAAACTCCAATGGGGACTGGTCCAACCTGCTCAACCTCTCCCCAGATGACAGACCCCTCCCCCCGCCTCTGCAGGACTGAGTGCCCCATTCTTTCCCCTCCCCCTCGGAGTTAGTCCCCCATTCTCCCCCCTCCCTGTGGGATGCGAGAGCGAGTCCCCCATTCTGCCCACTGCCCCTGTTCTCCCCACCCCATGTGGGTCTGAATCTCCCATTCTCTCTGTGGGAACGAATCCCATATTCTGCCCCTCTCCATGAGTAAGGGAGAGAAGAATTTTTTCCCGAATGGATTTGAAATCTACTCTCTGATTTTCATGAACCCTTGTCTCACAAGAGGAGACACTCTCTCTGTCCCCACTGTACCCAGATTTCTCATCATTAGGATGAGCTCTATTAAGTTGGTACCTCCTCTGCAGTCGGTTCCCTGGGATGAACTCCAAGACAAACTTCGACTGTGCCTGGAGGACCATCAACTCGGTGAGAGATGTTCTTTGGTCTGCCAAAACCTTGTTGATCTTCCAGAACAAGGAGTTGACCCCGATTGAGTGTTGCAGGCTGGCACATTCCAAGGTCCATGACTACATGCTGAGGGATGCACTAAAGCTCGGGGCAGCCATTGTCAAGAAGCAGCAGGGGAAGACCACTGTCTGAGGTCTTCCTGCTGAAGGTATATGGGGTCCGCTCAGTTATCAGACCCTCCCGATGCCTCAAATGCATGTAAATATAGTCTTATACAAGTAAGAGATGCCTCTGGTTTGTTTGTTAGAGTCAAACTTGTGTTTTCTTGATATGCTACTGTACAGAACTGAACTATTTCTGTGACAATGTGTGTATATAAAGATATATAAGTATACTTTTGAAATAAAAAATAGATGAGGGCATCGTTGGCAGAGTTGGTAAATGCTACAAGTCCCTCATTGACCCCTCGAGAAGGTACCTTCTTAACCTGCTGCAGTCCATGTGGTGCAGGGACACCCCACAATGCCATTACAGAGGATCTGGTGACATTGAAGGAACAGCCAATATTGTTCCCAATCTTCATTAATAGGGACATACAGTACAAGACCAAGGAAGTGATGTTGGGCTTGTACAACACACCTATTAGATCTCAGCTGGAGTATTGCGCACAGTTATGGTGGATACATTAGAGGAAGGATGTGAACACATTGGAGAGCCTTCAGAAGAGGTTTCCTAGATTGGTTCCAGGGATGAGAAACTTCAGCATTGAGGATAGGTTGAAGAAGTTGAGACTGTTTTCCTTGGAGAGAAGGAGACTGATGGGAGATTTGATAAAGGTTTTCAAAATCATGAACAGCCTGGACAGAAAGACAGGGAGAAGCTGGCCACTCATAAGGAACAAGAATGAAGAGACATAGATTTAAAGTGATGTGCAAATGAAGCAAGCCTATTTATTCAGCGAGTGGTTAGGGTATAGAACGCACTGTCTGGAAGTGCGATGGAGGCAGGTGCAATCAAGGCATTTAAGAAGGCGTTGGATGGTTATTCTGATAAACATAAAGGTGTATGAATTTCAGCAAAAAACAGGTGATTGGCCTGAGGAAATAATACTCATTCAATAAAGAACCAGAGGGGGAGACAGATCGAGGGGGAACGGGGTAAAGAACCAGAGGGGGAGACGGATCGAGGGGGAACGGGATAAAGAACCAGAGGGGGAGACAGATCGAGGGTAACAGGATAAAGAATCGGAAGGGAAATGGTTTGATGGGGAATGGGATAAAGAACCAGGAGGGGGAGACCAATTGATGAGAATCAGGTAACAAACCAGTGGGAGAGACAGAGGCGAGTGGTGGCATCAGATTCAATCAGAAATTTCAATAGGTGGGGGCAAATCGGTGGTGGGGGGTGGTGAGTATGTGTGTGTGGAGATATGGGGTGTAGGGTGATGACAGTGTGGATTAATCCAATAGCTCTGTGAAAGAGGTGACATGTAGGGTACGGGCCAAATGCCCTGCATCTGTCCTCTACTGTCATGTGATGATGGCTTCTTGTTCACTGAGTCTTTAAGAAGATTGTGTGACTCTCCCTTACAGCTTCACCTGACTTGCTCCGATTGACTCCGTGCCAAGGGAAATGTGTTTCTGGAATGTGGACTGACAATGTTGCTATGTGCTTCTAGAACATTCTGTACCCAGTGATCAGATATCAACTGCCCCTATCATACTACAATAGCATGGTAGCCACGCAGTGTAGCATTCATTTCAAACTGGTGCCAAAGTGACCATCCCTTCCGATTGGCGTGTGGTGGGAGATCCCAGAGGAGGACATGGCTGGCTGGATGGTAATTCAATCAGCCATGAATCTGAAACACATCACCAATGGGTTGCCATGAGGAGCTGGTGTGAAATGGTGCAGCCTGGATGAGCGAACGGCCACTGCCTTATTGTAGGTTAGGGAGAAAGAACTCTCACCTCATGCACGGCCCATAGCACCCTCCGCAAACCAGGCCCAGTCTTTCCTGAACGCAGCATCACCAGGCCTCAAGGCAAAGACCATTCTTGCACTTCATTCACACTTAAAATTCACATACAGCCTTCTTATGGCCAGTTTTAACTTCTATGAAACCTCCTCCAGCGCCTACACTCCACCCTATCCCTGTAGCCTCCTCCAGCCCCTACACCCCGCCTCCCTATCTCTGTCATCCTCTCCAGCCCCTACACCCCCTCCCTATATCTGTCACCTTCTCCAGCCCCTACACCGCCTCCCTATCTCTGTCACCCTCTCCAGCCCCTACACCCCCTCCCTATCTCTGTCACCCTCTCCAGCCCCTACACCCCCTCCCTATCTCTGTCACCCTCTCCAGCCCCTACACCCCCTCTCTATCTCTGTCACCTTCTCCAGCCCCTTACACTCCTCCCTATCTCTGTCACCTTCTCCAGCCCCTACACCCCCCTCCCT
>NW_025966134.1:0-3201 GCF_021869965.1 Rhincodon typus | reverse complement strand
CCCCCCTCCCTATCTCTGTCACCTTCTCCAGCCCCTACACCCCCTCCCTATCTCTGTCACCTTCTCCAGCCCCTACGCTCCCTCCCTATCTCTGTCACCTCCTCCAGCCCCTTACACTCCTCCCTATCTGTGTCACCTCCTCCAGCCCCCTACACCCCCTCCCTATCTCTGTTACCTCCTCCAGCCCCTTACACTCCTCCCTATCTCTGTCACCTCCTACAGCCCCTGCACTCCTCCCTATCTCTGTCACCTCCTCCAGCCCCCTACACCCCCTCCCTATCTCTGTTACCTCCTCCAGCCCCTTACACTCCTCCCTATCTCTGTCACCTCCTACAGCCCCTACACACCCTCCCTATCTCTGTCACCTCCTCCAGCCCCTTACACTCCTCCTTATCTCTGTCACCTCCTCCAGCCCCTACACCCCCTCCCTATCTCTGTCACCCCCTCCAGCCCCCTACACCCCGTCCCTATCTCTGTAACCTCCTGCAGCCCCTACACACTCTCTCTATCTCTGTCACCTCCTACAGCCCCTACACTCCCTCCCTATCTCTGTCACCTCCTCCAGCCCCTTACACTCCTCCCTATCTCTGTCACCTCCTCCAGCCCCTACGTCCCCTCCCTATCTCTATCACCTTCTCCAGTCCCTACAGACTTCCCTATCCCTGTCACCTCCCTCATCTCCTAAGCCCCTTGCCATCTGTCACCTCCCTCATCCCCTAAGCCCCTCCCTATTTCTGTCACCACCTTCAGTCCCCCACACCTGCTCCCTATCTGTCACCTCCTCGAGGCACTAAAACGTCCCCATTTGTCACCCCCTCCAGTCCCTAGACCCCTATCTGAGTCACCTTCTCTAGCCCCTGCACCCCCTCCCTATCTCAGTCACCTCCTCCAGCCTCTACACCCCTCTCTATCCCTGTCACCTCCCTCATCCCCTAAGCCCCTCCCTACCTGTCACCTCCCTCATCCCCTAAGCCCCTCCCTATATCCGTCACATTCTTCCAGTCCCTACACCCCTCCCTATCTGCATGTTCTCCTCCGGCCCCTACACCTATCCCTATTTCTGTCGCCTCCTCCTCCAGCCCCCTACACGTTCCCTTCCTCTGTCACCTCCTCCTCCAGCTCCTGTGACCTTCCCCTTCCCTGTACCTTCGTCTGGCACCAACACTCCTCTCTATCTCTGTAACCTCCTACAGTGCATGCACCCCTTCACGTTTCTCCCAGACTCCTCTCTGTCCCAGTTACCCCCTCCTGCAACCTTTACATCCCTCCCTATCTGTATATCCTCCTCCAGCCCCCACACCCCTCCCCATCTCTGTCACCTCCTTCAGTCCCTACACACCCTCCCTATCTCTGTCACCTTCTCCAGACCCCTACACCCCCTCCCTATCTCTGTTACCACCTCTAGCCCCTACACCCCCTCCCTATCTGTCACCTCCTCCAGACACCTACACCCCCTCCCTATCTCTGTTACCTTCTGCAGCCCCTACACCCCTCCCTATCTCTGTCACCTCCTGTGACTCTCCAAAGTCTCTGCTCTCCTCGAAGTCCACATCGCGAACTCCCGGATTCCCATCGCTCCACCTTTGGTGTCCATGACTTCAATTGGCTGAGGGCCCTTGAGCTCTGGAATTTTCTCCCTAGACCCTCTGCATCTCTCCGTTTCTCCACATTTAAGACACTCTTTGGAAACTGCCTCTATGAGCGTGCTTCTGGTTGCCAGTCCCCAATATCTCCTTACATGGCTCAGAATCAGATACCTATTATTGCAGTAAAGTTGCTTGATAGCGGAGATTCCTTTTGCAACTCAATGGTAGAAAGCACATCAGATGAAAAAAAATTCTCATACAACGAATGATCATTCACTGAAAAGGAGGACTTGAATTTCTATTGCAGCCAGTACATCCTAAGAATGTACCAAACATTTCCTAATCACTTAAATGACCGAGTGAACTAAATGTTAATGCAAGTTCCAGCTGTGGAAATAATATCTCAAAATGCCAAACTCACTGTTAACAACTGGCTTCATGTACATTTTGACATGAGATGGATCACCTTGCAAGGGAGCTGTTCAATATTTCCAACCCCATGCTGTCCCTGTACTGGGAGTGTTTGATGGGGAGGAACAGTGTAGAGGGAGCTTTACTCTGTATCTAACCCCGTGCTGTCCCTGTCCTGGGATTAGTGGCATGTCTGACATCCTTTTCCTCTTGAAATGGGTCTTATTCCTCTAGATGCTGTCTCCAATTGGCAATAATAACTAGTGTCTAACACTCAGCTGACAACTCCCTGCAAGCTGTTACAAGCCGAGCCACCTTACAGAGTTGTGGTTTGTATCTTACAGGATTTTGAGAATGACAAACAAGGTTTGGATTGTAGCCTGTGCTGGAGGTGAGAAGCAGTGTGGAATAAACTCTGGAGCACAGGCAGGAGAGAGAAAGAATGAGGGCAAGTGTGATTAGCACAAGGTGCAAGTTCTGGCGCTCTTCTGGCACCAATCATGTCTCAACTCCAGGGCTGGGGTGATACAATCCTACATGGTGTGGGTGACAGTGTGGTGCTGGAGGCCTCTATTCTGTTGTTGAGTTCCCTTTTAGGAGATTCCTTCGCACTTGATACAAACACAATACGCCAACTTCTGTGAAAAGCCACAGTTTATTTAAGCAAGTACAAGCTTTGGAGGATCACTTAACAATCTTCACAGGGCTTGCGGAGCTGTGTCAAGCGATGCTCTCTGTAAGGGAACCGTCCTCCCTTTATATAGGTTTTTACAGCACAGTCAGACATGCATACAAGGTACAATGTTTTTCCCCCCCATAATCACGTAACTTAATCATCTAACAGTAAAACAAAGGTTAGCTGCCCAAAAACAATGTGTGAGACGAGGTATTTCCTTATCCTTTTAGCACTTACAGAGAGCAGAGTATAATTAGATTATCACCTTTTGTCTGCGAGATCTTTTTAGCCTTAGTTCAACATTTACAGAGAGCAGAGTATAATTAGATTACCCCATTTTGTCTGCGAGATCTTTTTAGCCTTAGTTCAACATTTACAGAGAGCAGAGTATAATTAGATTACCCCGTTTTGTCTGCGAGATCTTTTTAGCCTTAGTTCAACATTTACAGAGAGCAGAGTATAATTAGATTACCCCGTTTTGTCTGCGAGACAGGGGCGCCCACAAAGCACCTAATTTCTTACATGTCA
>NW_025966133.1:44832-62407 GCF_021869965.1 Rhincodon typus | reverse complement strand
ACACACATTCACACATAGTCACACATACACACTCACATACACACATTTACACACAGACACACACTAACTCACATGAATGCACGTACACACTCACACAACTACACATCTGTTCAATCCATGTGAAGTGTGGGGTGAACAGTGAACAAGTCACACTGAGATTACAGAAGGAATGTGAGCCTTGTCAGTGACTGATTTAGCCAGGAACAGGTGGCTCAACATAACCCCTTTCTGCCAAACCAGGCAGTCCCCACACACCGCTGTAACCCCGCACACCGCCCCCCCATCCCCACCCCAATCATGTATTCACAAGCGCGCACATCACTGCCTTTGGGCTTTTGTTCACCATTGCCCCCTGAACCTACCCTCTCAATGTTGCTTCCTGAATGTATGTCAGCTTGGAAAGCTGTGCTCATGATTGGGAGAAACAATACCAGGAAGAGAACAACTGGAACACAAATATCAATACAGAACCAGCAGCATCAGTGGGCAATTTCACTGCTCCAATTCCGTCTTGTAACTGTTAACATTTCATGAGTTATTATGTAATATACAGCATTGTACCCAGCAACAAGATGTAAACAATAGCATATACAGTATAAATGCTTTAATCTTAAGGTGCACGAACAGTGGAGGGAGTGAATGTTGAAAGAGATGGATGTGCTGCCAGTCTAGCAGGGTTCTTTAGAGTGCTGATATCATTGCACTCATTTAATCAGACGGCAATGTTCCATCACACTCCAGGTGCAGAAGTAAGCCATTCAGCCCATCGAGGCTGCTCCGCCATTCAATAAGATCGTGGCCGTTCTGATAATCCTCAACTCCGTTCCTATCAAGAGTGCAGCAGCTGGTTTGCACACACAGCAGGATCCCACAACTGCAATGTGGTCATGGTTAGATAATCTTTACTCGTGACATTGGGCTGAGGGATAAGTATTTGGGCAGGATACTGGGGAGTGAACTCTGCGCACCGTGAGATGTTTTATATCCCCACCTGAGAGGGTGGTTGGAAGCTTCAGTTTAATGTCACAGCTCCTCTAGGTAGTGCTGCACTCCCCTGAATACCGCAGGAGAGAGTGACGTTTAGAGTGAGCTTTTAAACACACCACGAGCTAACTCGGAGAGGAGGTCTTTATTCATTAATGGGACGAGGGCGTCGCTGGCTAGGGCAACATTTATTGCCCATCCCTAATTGCCCAGAGGACAGTTCAGAGTCAACCACATTGCTGTGGGCCTGGAGTCACATGTAGGCTTGACGAGGTAAGGATGGCAGTTTCCTTCCCTGAAGGACATTAGTGAACCAGATGGGTTTTTCCCAACAACCGACAATGGATTCACAGTCATCATTAGACTCTTAGTTCCAGATATTTTATTGAATTCAAATTCCACCATCTGCCGCAGCAGGATTCGAACCCAGGTCCCCAGAACATTATCTGGGTCTCTGGGTTAACAGCTCAGCAATAGTACCACTAGGCCATCACCTCCATCCATGAGCCGGGAATGATGCTCCTCATAGCTGTGCTGGCACTGGTCCAGTTGGTTTGGTGGTACAATGAGGAAAAATTTAATTTAGCCCCACTCTGTGTTCATGGTCGCTCCTGCAGCATGAGCTAGCCAGGCAGGATCCCATCGCTCCGCTGTGCTGTTTGGGAATTTCAAGATCGGAGTTGTTAGCGAGGCTGGATCGCGATGGGGTGCCTCCCCAGATGTGTGTGTACGAGAGGCCCTGTTCTGAAACGCCTTGCTGGGCAGGTCAGGACCTTTACAGATATGGTGGCTGTGCATGTCACAGTGAATGGATGTTAAACTGGCAATGCGTGGCTAACCTTCCGAAACGGCTCTTTCACACCCTCCGACTGAACATAAACTCGTCCTGTTTCCCTCTCTGCAGCTTACAGAACCATCTCAGCTGTGAACGGGCCACTGGTGGTACTGGATAATGTGAAGGTACGGGCTAAGTCATAGAGTAACAGTGTGTGCTGGGTGTGGGGCCTGATGATTACAGTGCAAACAGTGTTTTCTTTACCCTGTCAGTCCTCGAGCTGTTGGTTTGAACATGTGAGCCAGGGAGCTGAGCTTCTATTGTTCCCCTTCACTGGGCAACTCGTTCATTAAGGGACCATCAACAACATCACTTCCTTATCGAGAGGCGTCAGGGGTAATGATGCATGAGGCAGGCTCAGAGAGGTCATTCCTGACCCCAGTGTGAGAAATGTCACTCTCAGTTGATCAGCATGCCCAACCGACTGGGAGGTGGCAAATCCGCGGTGAGGACCTCGCAAACGCAGGTACAGCAGCTGACAGTCACTCTGTGCGTGAAGGAATGGCCTTCTGTTCTACTGCAAATACACATCACACTCCCCAGGAACAGGGACAGCACAGGGTTAGATACAGAGTAAAGCTGCCTCTACACTGTCCCCATCAAACACTCCCCAGGACAGGGACAGCACGGGGTTAGATACAGAGTAAAGCTCCCTCTACACTGTCCCCATCAAACACTCCCAGGAACAGGGACAGCACGGGGTTAGATACAGAGTAAAGCTCTCTCTACAATGTCCCCATCAAACACTCCCCAGGACAGGGACAGTGCAGGGTTAGATACAGAGTAAAGCTCCCTCTACACTGTCCCTATCGAACACTCCCAGGACAGGGACAGCATGGCGTTAGATACAGAGTAAAGCTCCCTCTGCACTGTCCCCATTAAACATTTCCAGGACAGGGACAGCATGGGGTTAGATACAGAGTAAAGCTCCCTCTGCACTGTCCCCATCAAACACTCCCCAGCACAGGGACAGCATGGGGTTAGATACAGAGTAAAGCTCCCTCTACAGTGCCCCCATCAAACACTCCCCAGGACAGAGACAGCACAGGGTTAGATACAGAGTAAAGCTCTCTCTACCATGTCCCCATCAAACACTCCCAGGACAGGGACAGCACAGGGTTAGATGCAGGGTAAAGCTCTCTCTACACTGTCCCCCCATCAAACACTCCCAGGATAGGGACAGCACGGGGTTAGATGCAGGGTAAATCTCCCTCTACACTGTCCCCATCAAACACTCCCAGCACAGGGACAGATAAAGGTGCAGGTAGTGTTGTCTGTGTGAACAGCTCACAGAGGGTCCCTGCAGCCCTGGTCTGGACAGGGAACGGCTGATCGCTGTCTCTCCAGCTCCTCCAGTGCCTCTGTCAACCAGACACTGACAGCACAGCGTGTCCCTGTACATTCAGATGTTACTGGCCCTTTGTTGGAAGGCATCGTGTAAATCCCCCACCAACCCCGTCCCCCCGTCTGATGGGATCTTGTTTTGTGTTTGGAGTCTTTGGATTCTGTTCTTTTCTCGCAGTTTCCGAAATACGCGGAGATTGTTAACTTCACCCTGCCGGATAGCAGTGAGCGCAGTGGGCAGGTGTTGGAGGTCGTTGGATCCAAGGCTGTGGTTCAGGTAAATCCAGTCATTGATGCAGTGCCAGGTCCTAACCCACTGGGACAGGGCCTTGAACAAACAGCAGAGACCAGCTGCTGTGTCAACTCAACCAAACTGTTTGCAAACTCAGGCTCTTGACCGATACAGAGTTGAGTCTCTAACCCCATACCCTGTCCATCACCAAAGCAATTATTGTAGAATAAAATTGTTACAAGAATCCCTATAGTGTGGAAGTAGGCTGTTCAGCCCATCACACCCACACCAACCCACCTGTAACTCTGCATTTCCCATGACCCATCTACCTAACCTGTACACTACAGGTAATTTAGCATAGCCAATCCACCTATCTTTGGATTGTGGGAGGAAAGCCCACACAGACACAGGGAGAATGTATAAACTACACACAGACAGTTACCCAAAGCCAGAATCGAACCTGGGTCCCTGGCGTTGTGAGGCAGCAGTGCTAGCCACTGAGCCACTATGCCATCCCAAATCACCTCCCACCTTGTTAACTTTGTCTTTCTCTGGGCTTGCCTCAGCTCAGCTTCTGCTCCAACATTCGCCCATGCCTTTGTTACCTTGCAATCTTGATTCCAACACACTCCTGGCTGCAGTCTCGTCCTGTATCATCCAGAAATATCAGTCCATCTATCACCTGTCTCTTGCCTCACGTTACCTGTCCCCCTGCACTGGCATTGGGAAATCTCCAACTTCAAATCCTTCCCAATCTCCCCGATCTCCTCCTTCCCAACATCCTTCCAAGGTCTCGGCATTGCTCTGATCCTGATCTCTACAGCAACCCCAGTTTAAAAGCTCCACCATCGGAGACCATTCCTTCAACTGCCTGGGGCTCTAACCTCTGGAATTTCCTCATTAAAATTCTCTACCTTTCCCTATCTCTGTCTCTCCGTCTGGCTCCCCACTTGCTTTAAAACATTACCCTTTGGCCTAAACTTTTGATCACTTGTGCTCAATGCCCTTCACCTTGCTCAGTGCCTAACTCTGCTAATTTCCTGTGAAGGACCTCAGGACATGTGAATGCTTCAAAGGTGGCTATATAAATGCAAGTTGTTATTGGGTGGGAAAGTGGGTGACAGCCTGAGATTTTGTCTTCTCTCTCTCTCTCTCTCTTTACCAGGCTCCTGCAGTTGACTGATTTGCTCTGTACACTTTGCTTGGAGTCAGTGTGACTATATATTTTCTATTTTACTTTATATTTTGTTCTGCAGGTATTTGAAGGAACATCAGGCATTGATGCCAAGTTGACAGCCTGTGAGTTCGTTGGAGACATCCTCCGTGCGCCAGTGTCAGAGGATATGCTCGGTGAGAGGATTGTTTGAGCGTGTGCTTGCCTGAACAGCTAATCTCTGGTTAGGCCTTAAGTTGTTCCCACAATCAGCCTGATATGCATGAGGTCCTTCCGTCTCTGCCTTAGCTCCAACCTTGTACAGAGCCTGCCCCACCTCCCTCTGCACACTGCTACGTTACAGATACATCTCTATATATTCCTCAAATCCCATCTCTGCAATGGGATAGAGGAACAGGAGTAGGCCACTCAGCCCCTTGAACCTGTTCCACCACTCAGTGAGATCGCGGCTGATCTGTGGCCTAACTCCATATACCTGCCTTTAGCCCATATCCCTTAATATCTTTACTGAATAAAAACAGATCTACCTCAGATGTAAAATTAATAACTGATCCTGAATCCTCCGCCATTTGTGGGAGAGAGCTCCATCACCCTTAGTGCGTAGAAGAGCTTCTTAACATTCACCAGGATGTTGCCTGGGATGAAAAGTATCAGTTATGAAGAGAAAATTGGATAGCCTGGGTTTGTTTTCCCTGGAGCAGAGGAGGCTGAGGGGTACAAAATTATGACAGACATAGAGTCGATGGTGAGAATCTTTTCCCCTTATTAGCAGATGTGCCCACGACCAGAGGGCATAGGTTTAAGTTGAGGAGTAAGTGGTTTGGAGAAGATCAGAGAAAGAATTGTTTTGGCCCAGAGGCTGGTAGAAATATGGAAGGTGCTGCCTGAGAAGGTGGTAGAGGCAGGTACTCTTGCAACATTTAAGAAGCATCTGGACGAGCACTTAAAATGCCAGGGCATAGTAAGCTATGGACCAAGTGCAGGTAAATGGGATTAATGTAGTTTGGTGTTTGTGAATTGGATTGACATGGTGGGTCGGAGTGAGTGAGCAGGAAGCACAGAGGGCACGCACAGTGAGTGATGTTGGGGGTTGGAGTGGGTGAGGGAGGAGACAGTGTCAGTGGAAGACAATGAACCTTTGGTGGGTGCACTCACAGAGACAGAGAGAGTGTGAGGTGTTGGCGACAAGATGGTGGCACTTATGCTCCTCCCACAGAACTGGCCATGGCCCCCAGGCACCCAATGCCTCCCCTTCTCTCTAAACAGGCAAAATATAGAAATATAAATCAAAATCAACACTGTGCATGGGTCAACATTTTGAGGGTGGGGCAGCGGATATTATCCACATGGACTTTACTAAATTGCTTGTGCTGTGCCGAGGGCACAAAGAGGTTTACCAGGATGTTGTCTCAATTGGAGTGTGTTAGCCTTAAGGAGAGTTTGGGAAAACTTGGATTGTTTTCGCTAGAGCGTCAGAGGCTGAGGGGCAACCTGATAGAAGTCTATAAAATTATGAGACACATGGATAGGGCGGATAGTCGGAGACTTTTTTTTTCCCCAGGGTGGAAATGTCAAATACCGGGGGCATAGGGTTAAGATGAGGCATGGTGGCAGCGGGGGGGGAGTTTAAAGGAGATGTGTGAGACAAGTTTTTTTACACAGAGGGTGGTAGGTGCCTGGAACACGCTGCCAGAGGAGATGGTAGAAGCAGACATGAGAGCGAGGTTTTAGAGGCATTTAGACAGACGCATGAACAGGGAGGGAATAGAGGAATACAGACCATGTGCAGGCAGGTGGGATTCATTTAGAATGGCATCACGGTCAGCACAGACATGGTGGGCCGAAGGGCTTGTTCCTGTGCTGTACTGTTCTATGTTCTACGACTCCTGGTACCCACATGATGAAATGTCATGGCTCTTCATCTCTTTGAGAGCCTTGTCCTTGTTGATATCCCCAGGTCGAGTGTTCAATGGATCAGGGAAGCCAATCGATAAGGGGCCTGCTGTAGTGGCAGAGGATTTCCTCGATATAAATGGTGAGTCTCTCTTTCTACACTCTATATCACTGTGAGCTTCAAAAGGACACCTAGTCATAGCGGGGGGATGCTCTCTCATTAGAGAGAGAGGGAGAGAGGATTGGAAACAAAAACAGGAATTGCTACAGAAACCTAGTGGGTCTGGCAGCCTCTGTGGAGACAAACCAGAGTTAGTGTTTCAGGTCCAGACCAGAGACGAGTGGAGGTGGTTTAACCTGACGATGTGGCGAGGGGAGAGATCAGGAAGTTGGCATGTCCATGGTAATAAGCTCAGCCAGTGTGGGAATTGAAGCTATGCTGTTCTACCTTGAATGGTGGGCACTGACCAAAGTTGGCAGAGTGTCTGGGTGCTAGTCTTCTGGTGGGTACTGGAGAGGACTCAGAAACAAGTAGCAGAGCAGCTGGAGAGAGAGGGTGAACGATGGTGAGAAACCCAAGCACATTCTGCATTTAAGCAAAGGAAGGGCAACTAAGGAGAGTGAGAAATGGGGCAGACACGGTGGCTCAGCGGTTAGCACTGCTACCTCACAGCGCCAGGGACCTGAGTTCAATTCCAACCTCAGGCAACTGTCTGTGTGGAGTTTGCACATTCTCCCTGTGTGGGTTTCCTCTGGGTGCTCTGGTTTCCTCCCACAGTCCAAAGATGTGCAGGTTAGGATCAACTGGCCATGCTAAATTACCCCATAGTGTTCAGGGATGTGCAAGATAGGTTGGTTAGCCATGGGAAATGCAGGGTTAAGGGGATAGAGTTGGCAGGGGAGGGTCTCCAGGGGATGTTCTTCAGAGGGTCAGTATGGATTCAATGGACCAAATGACCTGCTTTCACACTGTAGGGGTTCCATGAAATGGGAACAGGAGCAGGCTTTAGGATCTCTCAGACTCCAATCAAAAAAGAACACATCTGTCCTTTTAGATCGATTCCACATTCGTACCCTACAAGAGGGGAGAACAAAATGGAATCCAGTCTTTAAACCATTCCAAAGATGAGTCACACTGGACCCGAAACATTAACTCCGCTTGCTCTCCACAGATGCTGCCAGACCTGTTGAGTTTCTCCAGTAATTTCTCTGTTTGTTTCACAAATTCCTTCATGGGCATTGCTGGCTGGGCAAGCCTTTGCTTCCCTGTCCCTAAATGCCCCTGAACTGAGAGGCTTTCAGAGTGAACACCATTACTGTGGGTCGGGAGTCACAGCGATCAGAAGGGAATAATTCCAGATTGACATTGCACTCTTCATGGCTCGCTCCTCCCTGGGTTTATTTTTGTTGTTTTGTGACTCCCAGGACAGCCGATAAACCCGCAGTGTCGGATTTACCCTGAGGAAATGATACAGACCGGAATTTCACCCATTGATGTGATGAACAGCATCGCCCGAGGTCAGAAAATCCCAATTTTCTCAGCAGCTGGACTCCCACACAATGAGGTAATGTACACTGCATTTCTCCTAACGAGAGAGTAGGGTCCGAGAGCAGCGAGGTGATGCTGGACTTGTACAAGACCCTTGTTAGACCTCAGCTGGAGATTTGTACACAGTTGTGGGTGGCACATTATAGGAAGGATGAGGATACACGAGAGACAGTGCAGAAGCGATTTACAAGAATGGCCCCAGGAAATGAGACACTTCGGTGAGGAGTATGGATCGAAGAAGTTGGGAAGTTGGAGAGAAGGCTGCTCAGAGGAGATCTGATAGACATTTTCAGAATCCTGAGCGGGCTGGACAGACCGAGAAGGTGTGGCAGTTTGTAAATGCCGACTCTCATAACGGGAACATCTTCCATTGATGCGGATCTGAGAGTATTAGTGGATTTAGAAAGGTTAAGGCTGCAGGCCGAGGAAGTGAGGGGGGTAGGGAGGGAGTAGGGGAGTGAGGGAGCAAGTCGGGGAGGGAGTGAGCAGGGGAGGGGGGTCAGGGGGGAGTGAGGGCGTGGGGGAGAGAGTGAGTGAGGGAGTGAGGGGGGACGGAGGGAGCGAGTAGGGGAGGGAGTGAGGAGGGGAGGGAGGGAGGGTGTAGGGAAAGGGGGGATAGTGAGTAGGGGAGGGTCACCAGCAGAGTATCTGAAAGACAGAGTCAGTGCTGTGGATAATACACACACTCCGTGTGCAGTACAGCCCTCAGCTCAGCAACAGGACGGTGAGGACCCTGGGGGGAGGGGGGGGGGGGGGGGGGGCCGATGTCAGATTTCCCAGATTGGAGCCGGAGCTGGGAGGTTCGGTCTCGTCTGCAGCACAGATTGATCAGACTGGCACCTTCCTCTCTCTGAATATAAAAAAAACAGGAGGCTCTGGGCCTAATGTAGGAAAGTGGGAGTAATGTAGGCTTTGTAGGTGGCAGTACAGACTGAATGGGCCGAAAGGCCTCTTCTGTACTGTAATTCTTGACAGTAGACTTTAAAATTGTGAAAAGGTTTGATTTTCGAGAGGCCAGATGTGGAGAAGATGTTCGCACTTGTCAGCCCTTGGAACTGTCAATATCAGAGTCACCAAGAAGCTCCCTGGGACATTGAGGAGAAAGGCCTCAGTCACAGGGGGTAGAGAATGTGGGCCTGATTACCACAGGGAGTGGTCAATGTGAATCCGAACGGGAACTGGATAAACACACGAGGGAGAACGAATTACCAGGAGATGTTGATGGAATTGGCTGAAATAGGATTCCCATGTGAAACACAAACCCAGTCAGGAGCCAATAGGCCGACAAGAATGTTTCCCTAACTCTGTACGGAGAGACTGAAGTGGGAGCACTTTAATGAGATTTACCTCCTCCTCCAGAAATATCCAGGGGCTAGCCAATTGGATGCAAAATAGACTTGAAGGTAGGAGACTGAGGGTGTGGTAGAGGGTTGTTTTTCAGACTGGAAGCCTGTGACCAGTGGTGTGCTGCAAGGATCGGTGCTGGGTCCACTGTTGTTTGTCACTCATAGAAACGATTTGGACCTGAATATGGGAGGTATGGTTAGTGAGTTTGCAGAAGACACCAAAATAAGTGGTGTAGTGGGCAATGAAGAAGGTTACTTCAGAGTACAATGAGATCCTTGATCAGATGAGTCAAGGAGTGGTAGATGGAATTTAATTCAGATAGATGTAAGGTGCTGTACTTTAGACTTATACAGTTAATGGTAGGGCCATGGGGAGTGTGGCCGAAGAAAGAGACCGAAGGGTGCAGGTGCATAGCTCCTTGAAAGTGGAGTCGCAGGTAGACAGGATAGTGAGGAAGGTGTTTGGTATGCTTGCTTTCATTGGTCAGAATATTGAGTACAGGAGTTGAGATGTCATAGAACAGAGAACATAGAACAGTACAGCACGGTATAGGCCCTTCGGACCATGATGTTGTGCTGACCTATTATCCTACTAAGATCACCTGCCCTGCATACCCTACATTTTACTATCCTCCATGTGCCTATCCAAGAGTCGCTTAAAAGTCTCTAAAGTATCTGACTCCACTACCACTGCTGGTAGCGCAGAAAATTTTCTGAAGCAGGGTCTACGCCCAAAACGTCAGCCTTCCTGCTCCTATGATGCTGCTTGGCCTGCTGTGTTCATCCAGCTCTACACCTTGTTATCTCAGATTCTCCAGCATCTGCAGTTCCTACTATCTCTGTTGGACTATAACCTGGTGTCGTGTGATTTCTGACCTTCCTCAGATATAAATCTAGATATCACTTCAGAACTTGAAGTAAATCAATTTTTCACAATCCTTCAAAATTCAAGTCCTCAATAAAAAAGTAAGAAATAAGTAAGAGATAACAAGGTGTAGAAGTGTAGAACTCCAGCATCTGCAGTTCCTACTATCTCTGAAGAAATAAGTAAGACTGATTTTCACCTGGGAGGGGCTGGTGTCTGCAACGAGGATGTGAATAATGTATGGTTCTGAAGTGGTTAATTCTCATGTTTTATTGACTCGTCTCTTTTGACCGACTGACGAGACACAGCCTGTGGATGGAGACAGGGAATTTACTCTTGCTTTTGGGACGAGTTGTATCTGTACCAGCTCCCTGGTCATTACCTCGAACTGAATGCAGTTGCACTTATCATGCAATAAACCTTCTTGATATCTAGGATCAGTGCCTCTTCTGCGGATACTCCATGGTCGGTGTGTCCTCTGCCATTAATCACTGGGTAGGCCAAAATCAAAGGAGAGTTGGTTTCAGAAAGGGTCTCAGTCTGTTGTGGTTTATTTCTCTGTCTGTGTTTCTGTGACTGTATTGCAGATTGCTGCCCAGATCTGCAGGCAGGCTGGTCTGGTCAAGAAAGCTAAGGATGTCGTGGATTACAGTGAGGACAACTTTGCCATTGTGTTTGCAGCGATGGGGGTGAGTCCTGCCGTTTGATGGTATCATTCTCGTTCACAGTCTCCCCACGAATGCTTTCCCCTCCATTGCAGAGCCACAACAGGAGACAGCCTGGCAGGATAAGCTCCCAGGAGCTTGCTAGTCTGCAATGTGCTTCCTACTGCAGTCAAATATCAGGGAAACAAAAGGTTTATCTAGTTGCTATGTAACGAGAGAACTTCCAGCAATATTAGACTAATCCCCCACTATCAACATCCTGGGCGTTATCATTGACCAAAAACTTAACTGGACTCACCACATAAACACAGTGGCTACAAGAGCAGGTCAGAATCTAGGAATACTGTGATGAGTAACTCCCCTCCTGACTCACCAAAGCCTGTCCACCATCTACAAGGCACAAGTCAGGAGTGTGATGGAATACTCCCCACTGGCCTGGATGGGGGCAGCCCCAACAACACTCAAGAAGCTCGACACCATCCAGGACAAAACAGCCGCTTGATTGGCACCACATCCACAAGCATCCACTCCCCCCACCACCGACGCTCAGTAACAGCAGTGTGTACTATCTACAAGATGCACTGCAGAAATTCACCAAAGATCCTCAGACAGCACCTTCCAAACCCACGACCACTTCCATCTAGAAGGACAAGGGCAGCAGATACATGGGAACACCACCACCTTCAAGTTCCCCTCCAAGCCACTCACCTTCCTGACTTAGAAATATATCGTCATTCCTTCACTGTCACTGGGTCAAAATCCTGGAATTCCTTCCCTAAGGGCATTGTGGGTCAACCCACAGCACATGGACTACAGTGGTTCTAGAAGGCAGCTCACCACCACCTTCTCTTGGGGATGGGCATTAAGAACATAAAAGAAAAGGAGTATGAGTGGGCTATTCGGCCCTTCAAGCCTGCTACACCATTCAATAAGATCATGGCTGATCTGCTCCAGGCCTCAACTCTTCTTTTGTCTAAACTCCTCGGTAATTCAATTAACTATCTCCCTCCTCTTTAAATACTTTCAGTGATCCAGGCTCCGCAACTCTCTGGAGCATGGAATTCCAGACATTCTTTACTCTCCGAAAGAAGAAATTCCTTGGCATCTCAGTTTCAAGTGAATGTCCCGTTATTCTGTAACAACGTCCCAAAGTCTGGGATTCCCCACCAGTCCCCAAATATCTTCCCAACAACTACCCCATCAAGCCCCCTCAGAATTGTGTATGTTTCTATAAGATTACCCCTCATTCTTCTAAACTCTGATGAATGAAATCCTAACCTGTTCTTGTTAAGTCAAACCCTTCCTTCCAGGAATCAGCCAGTGAATATTGTTTGAATAGCCACCCATTTTTGTAAAGTACAGGGACCAAGCCCGTACACAGTACCCCGGTACAACACCCTGTTCAATTTTAACAGGGCTTTGCTATTTTTAAACTTCAACTCTCGAGCAGTGAAAGCCAAAACTCCATTCGCCTTCTGAATTACTTGCTGCAACTCCATGCTAACTTTTTGTGTTTCATGCACAAGATCAGCTATCTCCCTCCATGCTGCAATCTCTCTGTTTAAATAGTAACTTTTACTTTTGATTCTTCCTACCAAAGTGCATGACCTTACACTTTCCTACGATAAATTCAATCTACAATGGGGAGATGATGGCCTAGTGGTATTGTTGCTAGGCTGTTAACACAGAGACCCCACTGATGTCCTGGGCTCAAATCCTGCCATGGTGGAATTTGAATTCACTTTTTAAAAAATCTGCAATTAAGAGTCTAATGATGATAATAAACCCATTGTTAATTGTCAGGGAAATCCCATCTGGTTCATTAATGCCCTTTAGGGAAGGAAGCTGCCATTCTTACCTGGTCTGGCCTATATGCAACTCCAGATCCTTAGCAGTGGGATTGATTCTTAACTGCCCTCTGGGCAAATAGGGATGGGCAATAAATGTTGGCCTGTCCAGCAATACCTTTATCCCTTGAGTGAATTTTAAAAAACGATTGTTGCTTACTCACTCGATCCATCTTTCTCCCCTTACAGGTGCCTTATGTCCTCATTATAACATACCCTACCAACTATTATTATATTATCAGCAAATCTGGTTACACCACACTGTGACCCTTATTACTGAGACTCTGTGACTGATGTTTGTGGCTCAGTGGTTAGCACTGCTGCCTCACAGCGCCAGGGACCTGGGTTTGATTCCACTCTCGGGCAACTGTCTGTGTGGAGTTTGCACGTTCTCCTTGTGTCTATGTGAGTTTCTTCCGGTTTCCTCCCACAGACCAAAGATGGGCAGGTTAGGTGTATTGACCATACTAAATTACCCACAGTGTTCAGGGATGTGTGGGTTGGGTTCATTAGCAAGGTTACAGGGATAGGGTAGGGGGATGGTTCTGAGTGGGATGCTCTTCAGAGGATCAGTGTGTACTTCTTAGGCAGAATGGCCTGTTTCCACACTCTAGGAATTCTATTAAAAAAATCAATACTCAATCCATGTTAAAAGAGTATCACTCAATACCATAAGCTCCTCTCCTGTGCAATAACCTTAAAACTGGCACCCCACTGAATGGTTTAGAAATCTAAATGCACTCCATGTACAGTTTTCCCTTTATCAACTCTGCTTGTTATATCCTCGAAGCAAATTTGTCACACATGATTTCCCTTTCAGAAAACAGGTTGACTCTGTTTAATTGTGTTAAGTTTATCTAAACATCCAGTTATTTCTTTCTTAATAATGGACTTTAGCATCAATTACAGATCCCTGATCAATGCTGGTCTAGCCCAGGGATATCCACAGCCCATTGAAGAATATTAAAAAATTGTATCAAAATGCAAAGTTGAGAAGCTCCATGCTCTAATCCTGCTCCTAATCCTGACATTTTTCTGGAGTATTCTTTGGCAATGATTACAATTTGACTGGTATTTGAACTGGAGGGAATTTTTTAAAGCTAGTTAACTTCTCAAAATGTACTTTTAACCTGGTCTATTAAACATTGTCAGAAAAGTTTGTCATTTTGGATCATCGCAAGGTGAGTGGAAATTCTGACCATTGGTCTCCTTTTAACCATATCATCGCCACTTCCAGACAATGACGAATGGAATGATCTGGAAACATAGCCCATCGAGTTCTGAAAGATGAGCAGATCTCAACACAGGCTAGTACCTGACAGTGGTGGCCCTATAAAGAGGTTCCCCTTGACATTTCCCACCTCTGCTTCTGGATGGAGGCTGGAGGCTGAATGACATCGCTGCTCACTTCACCAGGATTTCATTGGTAGGACCAAATTTCCCCTCAAGTGCAGCTGAATATCCATTCTCTAGGTGAGGCTGCCATTGGCTAGACCAACTGAATGGTCCACCTTCTTCACAAATTAGGTTTTGTAAAACTGAATATCTTCCAAGGGGTCAATTAAGAGTCAATGTGTTCATGTGGGATTAGATTCAGATAATGTAGAGGGGTGATCTGATTGAAAGGTTTCGGATCCTGGAGGAAATTGTTCAGGAGAAACTGATTGTACCAGGAAGTGATGTCTATAAGACAAGGGTCACAATCTTCCAATCAGAGCCACCCATTTCTGAAGAAGGGTCCAGACCCGAAACGTCAGCTTTCCTGCTCCTCTGATGCTGCCTGGCCTGCTGTGTTCATCCAGCTCTACACCTTGTTATCTCACATCACTTCTGAGACACGTTAGCAAATATTTTTTGCACCTGATGATGATGGAAACGTAAAGCTTTCTCCCCAGAAGTAGATGCCAATTCAGTTCATCCAGTTTGCTAATGTCCATTAGGGAAGGAAATCTGCCATTCATGTCTGGCCTACATATGACTCCAGTCCCATAATGGGGTCGACTCTTAACTGCCCTCCGGAATAACCCAGCAAGCCACTCAGTTCAAGCGCAAATAGGGATGGGCAACGGATGCTGGCCTAGCCCACAAAGTCCACGTTCCATGATGGAATAATTTTTAAAAATACCTGCATATGAAGCCAAGACTCAGATCAGCTGCGATCTTACTGAATGGTGGGATAGGCTTGAGGGGTTGAATGGTCTCCTCCAGTTCTGACGTAAACGACTCAGAAAGGACCGGATCATTCATGTAACACCAGTTTCCATTTCAAGTGCGGCCCAGAAACAGGGCACTCTCTGTCGCTGGGACATGTCAGAGTCACCGCGCCATAGCTCCCATAAGAGCTCAGGTCGTTTACTTTGGAGCAGGGAAGGATGGGGGTGGAGGAGGTGGGGGGGTAGGTTTAGAGGAGTGTAACATTACAAGGGCCATGTGGACACAAAGCTGCTGTTC
The DNA here is from genome assembly GCF_021869965.1 of Rhincodon typus. Taxonomy (NCBI): domain Eukaryota; kingdom Metazoa; phylum Chordata; class Chondrichthyes; order Orectolobiformes; family Rhincodontidae; genus Rhincodon; species Rhincodon typus. Next base: position 47,222 of record NW_025966133.1, on the reverse strand, counting down.
TCCTTAATTGAAGGGTCAGTGACCAGGGGCATTATTTGAAGATGAAAGGCAGGAGGTTTAGAGGGGTCTTGAGGCAAAGAGGGGATGGGAGTCTGGAATGCACTATCTGGAACGGGAAGACTCACAATTTTTAAAAGTATAAAAACAGAAGTTAACGTTTTTGGTTGACCCTTCCTCAGCACTGAGGAACCTGAAACGTTAACTCTGATTTTCTCTTCACAGATGCTGCCAGACCTACTGAACTTTTCCATCAACTTCTGTTTTTGTTCCTGATTTACAGCAGTTCTTTCGGTTTCTAACCTTTAAATGTATGTGGGTGAGCACTTGAAATGTCATAACGTTCAAGGCTTTGGCCGTACTGAGGGAAAATGTGCCTTGTATAGATTTAGAGTGGCTTTTGGTGGTACCGATTCAATGGGCTGAAAGGTCTCTTCTGTGCTGTATGATTCTATGTATCCTATGTAGCACTTCCCAACCCTCTCCACCTCAGCCACGGACATTACTCCCGAATCCTTTCCCTCATGTGTTTATCTATTCCCCTTTAAATATGTCTGTATTATTGACCTCAGACATTTCCCAGGTGCTGGGTCTAATACTCCAGTCACTTTGCTTTGAATGATAATGCACTCTGCATTCCTGGTCTACTCTCCAGCACCACCAGGCACTGATCGAGAAGCCCCCAGGCTGGCCTTGTTCATATTAAATCGGTTTTGAAAGGCACAGGGGGAAGGTCAATGGTTTGTTCTCCGTGAGGAAGGGTGGAAGCGTGAGTAGGGAGATTGACTCACTCGGTTTAATTAACATTGCAATGGCTGCTGGCTGCCTTGGGCAAACCCGCATCATTCTGGGTTACAACTCATTGCTCTCACAGAATGTGGCCAAAGTGGATGATCCTGGGGGCCCCCACTTACCAGGAGAGCCATTCGAAAGGCATCCGATCCAGCCTTTCATCCTCTTCTTAAACACTGCTGTGTCCTTCCCAGGCCCTCCCTCCCATGTCTCCCTGTAAGGTAACAAGGTGTGGAGCTGGATGAACACAGCAGGCCAAGCAGCATCAGAGGAGCAGGAAGGCTGACGTTTCGGGTCTGGACCCTTCTTCAGAAAAGGGGGAGGGGGAAGAGAGCTGGGAAATAAATAGAGGGAGAAGGGGTGGGGCTGGGGAAGGAAGGTGGGATGATGATGGGTGAGTGCAGGTAGGGAGTGGTGGGGATTGTTCAGTGAGGTAGGAGGAGCAGATAGGTGGGAGAGAAGATGGACAGGTTGTACCAGGTCAAGGAGGAGGGGATGAGAGGGAGGGTTGGACACGTGATGAGGCCGGGGGTTCGGGAGATTTTAAAACTGGTAAAATCCACATTTAGGCCATCGGGCTGTATGCTCCCGAGGTGGAATTTGAGGTGCTGCTACAATGGGATGAGAGGGAGGATTGGACATGGTGCTGAGTTTAGAAGGATGGGGTTGGGATCGAATGGAAACTTACAGAATACTGAACGGCCAAGACAGAATGGATGTTGGGAAGATGGTTCCATTTGTAGGACAGAATAGGACCTGAGGGGACAGCCTTAGAGTAAAGGGAAGACCTTTTAAAACGGAGATGAGGAGAAACATTGATAGCAGTAGATATGGCTCCTCCTGGAGATCGATGTGAGACTCACAGGCTGACTGGGACTGCATCCTGTGACTAGGCCCAGGTGCTTGCTTCGGTGCTTCCCAACTCCTTTTTTGAAGATTAAATGTTGACTTTAAAATTTGGGATGCTTTTCTTACCTTTTGGCTTTCTTTTATTCCTGCTGTGTTTTTAAAAGTTCTGGTTTTTAATGAGGAGAACAGTGACTTTGAACACTTCTCACTGTACTCATGTATTCCCGTACTTCAGCACACATGACAGTAAAATCTAAACCTAATTCTAATTTTAATTCCAACTCATTTTCTATCGGACCAACACTTACTTAGTTAACTCTTTTATGATTTAAATATCGAATAAACTTTTACTATCTGTTGAGGTATTTTGAAGCAGCTTTCTTTTGCACTTTTATTATTTCTTCCTTTATTAATTTTTAGCAAATCTTTAATTTATCCTTGCATATTTTGTCGAATGCCAGCTATTTCAACACAGTTCAGGAGCACTGCACTGCAACCAGCTCGAGTAAGTGAGGAAAGGAGCAAGGCTCAGGTTGAAACTGACCTTCCCTGACCTAGCCACTGGGATAAAGCAGACCATCCCAGCTCCGATAAGTATCAAAGTTTACAGCTGAAAGTAGGCACTGTCTCAGTGCTTACAGTAAACAGAGGCACAGCTTCAGAGTCACAGCACAAAGACTCAGGAACACAGACACGAGAGAGAGAGACCGCTGCAGCACCTCGCAGAGTACACAACCACGGGCAGAGAAACT
>NW_025966133.1:0-34832 GCF_021869965.1 Rhincodon typus | reverse complement strand
CAGCCTGCTCCTCTGATGCTGCTTGGCCTGCTGTGTTCATCCAGCTCTACACCTTGTTATCTCAGATTCTCCAGCATTGGCAGTTCTTACTCTCTCCAAAAGAAGCCATAGTCTTGCCAGATCATAGAACTGCTCTCCCATTAGAGAGGAACAGAGAGAGAGAGAGAGAAAGATGATGGGGTGATGGTTTAACCTGAGAATCAACACTGCTCCGACGAGGGAGAGGTTGAGAAGGAGACTCCCTACCTGATGAACACCTAATATAATACCCACAACTCCATGAGTCCTTGATTTGCAAACTAATCTTCTGTGAGGCACCTTATCAAATGCCTTTAGGAAATGCAAGTACATTACTTCCTGAGATAACTCAAATAAATTTTTCAAACACATGTTTTCCTGTTTGTCTGATCAGACTATGATTTCAGTTGCACTGTTAGGTTCCCTAAATAATAGATTCCAACATTTCCCAAATACTGATGTCAAGCTAACTGGCCAATAGTGCCTTATTTTCAGTCTCCCACTTTTCTTCAAGAGTGCTGTTAAATTTTCTAACTTTGAGTTCACTGGGATAATTCCGGGCTTTGAGGAATTTTGGAAAACTACAATCAGCTCATCCACTGTCTCAGCAGCCTTCTCGTTTACGAATCTAGGAAGTACACCATCAACTTGGGAATATTTGCCCACTGTCTTTGCCATTTCCCCATGATAATTTGTCCTATTTGTGCTGCCAAGCAACCAACATTTACTTTACTGAAATCAAAAAATGTTGGAAATCAGGCAGGTCAGGCAGCATCCATGGAAAAAGGGCAAGCTAATGTTTCGAGTCTAGATGACACATTTACTTTAGCTACTCTCTTCCTGTTAATGCAATTGTAAAAACTCTCAATTAATTTTTGTATCCCCTGCTAGTTTGCTCTCTTATTTATTTCCCCATTTTATAACAACGTTTTGGTTACTTTTGTTGGTCTCTGGAACACCCCCAATCCTCATTCTTGACCTCTTTTAATTTAATACTATTATCCTTAACTTTCTTTGTAATCTACAGATGGATCGAAATTGCTGACCTTTTGCTTTTCAATGGGATGTATTTTTGTTGAACATTTTAAGGTTACCCAGTCAGCCTTTGCTAGCTTTCCCCTCAATAACATTTTAAACTAAGGACTGGAACATACCACATTCAGTATGGAATCGATTTGTGTTATGATCACTATTTCTTCCCCCAGAGGATCTTTTGTTGTGAGTTTGCCAATTAATCTGCTTCATTGCACAATATTAGATCGAAAACAGTGTCATCCCTTGTTAATCCCATGATGCATTATTTCAGGAAAGCATTTCACAAATTCGCCGTCAATGATTCTTTGCCAAACAATAGAATCATAGAATTTTACAACACAGAAAGAGGCCATTCAGCCCATCGTGTCTATACCAGCTCCTGAAAATCTACCAAGTTAATCCCATTCTCTAGCCCCATATCTGTAGCCCTCTAATTTCATGATTTTCAAATATATATCCAGCTCTCCTTTGAAACCTCATATGGAATCTGCCTCCCCCACTGTCACAGGCCATGCATTCCAAATCCTAGCAATTCTCTGAGCTGGATATATATTTGAAAGGGATAAAGTTAGAGTGCTATGGAGATGGAGCTGGACAATGAGACTAGCTGAGTAGCTCTTTCAGATATAGTCATGATGGGTCGAATGGCCTCTTAAAATTCTGTGATTCTGAAGAAGTTTCTCCTCATCTCACTCCTAGCTCTTTTGCTGACAGTCTTGACACTGTGAACCCTAATTATTGACATACCAACCAGTGGAAACAGAATATCTTGCTTTACCCTGTCAAAATTGTTCATAATTTTGAGAACCTCAATGAGGTCACCTCCTCATCTTCACTGCTCCAAGGAGAATAAACCCAAACTCTGTAATCTTTCCTTGCATCTAAAATCCTTCATTCCTGGTATCATTCTGGAAATCTCCTTTGAACTTTTAGATCTTTCCTTAAATAAGGTGCCCAGAACTGAACACAATACTCCAAATATAGTCTGACAAATGATTTGTAGAGATGTACCATCACTTCCTTGCTTTTATACTCTATGCCTCTATTTATAAACCTAAGGATCCTATAAGATTTCTCAACAACTGTTTCAAGTTGCCTGGCCACTTTCAGAGAATTATGCACATGAACCCCAAAGTCCGTCTGCTCCTGTAATTCCCTGAAAGTTGTCCCATTGAGCCTGTATTATCTCTCCATGTTTCTTCTACCAAAATGCATTGCCTCACATTTCTCTGCACCGAAATTCATCTTCCAGGTGTCTGCCCATTTGGCCAACTTGTCTTTGTCTCTCTGAAGTCACTCAGTGTCATCCTCACAATTCATTATTCTCCCTGGCTTAGTGTCATCTGCAAATTTAGAGATTTCCCCCAAAACATCCATTTCTAACTTGACTTGTCCAATCTTATATCAAGTTCCCTGGGATTGCTGTTGTCTGTTTTGCAAGTTCCAATATTTTGTTATCTAATGCCATTTCCAACAGTGTAAATTCTGTCATGGCAGCCAATAAAACACTTCCAAACTTTTCTGACCATTACTGGTTTTGCTATCTGATATTCTCAGCCAGGGTTCTTTCTCATGAGAATCCTTTTGTCAACATTAACGATCAGGCCTGGCCTTTCTCTTTTTCCCTGGTTGAAATGATTCATTTTGGAACGTCGAATTTGAATGCAGAATACAGGGTTAATGGCAGGATTCTTGGCAGTGTGGAGGAACAGAGGGATCTTGGGGTCCACATCCATAGATCCCTCAAAGTTGCGACCCAAGTTGATAGGGTTGTAAAGAAGGCGTCTGGTGTGTTAGCTTTCATTGGCAGGGAAATTGAGTTTAAGAGCTGTGAGGTTATGCTGCAGCTCCATAAAACCCTGGTTAGACCCCACTTGGAATATTGTGTTCAGTTCTAGTCACCTCATTATAGGAAGGATGTGGAAGCTTTAGAGAGGGTGCAGAGGAGATTTACCAGGATGCTGCCTGGACTGGAGGGCAGGTCTTATAAGGAAAGTTTAAGGGAACAAGGGTTTTTTTCATTGGAGCGAAGAAGGATGAGAGGTGACTTGATAGAGGTTTACAAGATGATGAGAGGCATAGATAGAATGGATAATCAGAGACTTTTTCCTAGGGCGAAAATGACTATTACAAGGGGCATAATTTTAAGGTGATTGGAGGAAGGTATAGGGGAGATGTCAGAGGTAGGTTCTTTACACAGAGAGTGGGGGGTGTGTGGAATGCGCTGCCAGCAGTGGTAATGGAGTCAGATACTTTAGAGACTTTTAAGTGACTCTTGGAGGATAGTAAAATGTAGGGTATGCAGGGTAGATTGATCTTGGTAGGATAATAGGTTGGCACAACATCGTGGGCCAAAGGGCCTGTACTGTGCTGTACTGTTTTATGTTCTAAGTCTTCAAATCCCAGAGGTTACATGTCCAAGTGAAGGAATTAGGCAAAAATATGAAAGAAGAAAATCTTATTATCACAGGCAAATTGATATGGAAGAACATACAGAGTCATAGGATCATACAGCACGGAAACAGACCCTTCGGTCCAACTAGTCCATGCTGAACATAATCCCAAACTAAACTATTCCCACCTGCCTGCTTCTGGCCCATATGCCTCCAAACTTTTCCTTTTCATGTACTTATCCAAATGTCTTTTAAACATTGTAACTGTACCTATATCCACCACTTCCTAAGGAAGTTCATTCCACACCTGAACAGCTCTCTGTGTAAAAAAATTGCCCCTCATGTCTTTTTTAAATCTCTCTCCTCTCACCTTTAAAATGTGCCCCCTAGTCTTGAAATTACCCACCCTAGGGTAAAGACAACCACCATCAACTCTATCTATACCCCTCATTATTTTATAAACTTCTATCAGGTTACCTCTCAACCTCCGATGCTCCAGTGAAAAAAGTCCCAGCCTATCCAGCCTTTCTTTATAACTTAAACCTTCCACACTCGGCAACATCCCGGTAAATCTCTTCTGAACCCTCTCCAGCTTGATAATATCCTTCCTATAACTGGGCGAATAGAACTGGACACAGAAGAGGCCTCATCAACATCCTGTACAACATCTACATGATGTCCCAACTCCTGTACTCAAAGGGCTGAGCAATGAAGACAAGCGTGCTAAATGCCTTCTTTACCACCCTGTCTATACGTGACGCAAACTTCCAAGAATTATGTACCTGCAACCCTAGGTCCCTCTGCTCCACAACACTACCCATATCTCAACAAAATTAGTGATGGTTGTTGGGAAAGAGAGGATTGAGGGACAGGGTGAGAAAGAGAGGAGGAAATGAAACTGGATTGCTCTACAGGGAGCTGGCAAAGACTTGATGGATTTAATGATCTTTCCTGTGCCATATTGACTCTATGAGGAGGAAAAAATTTGAGGATTGATGGATACATTTTGGAGATGGGATATTTTTATACGGGATACAGCAAGAAAGGTTTGAGGGACATAACAAGGAGAGATTGAGGATTTATTTGGAAGGATTCAGGATTATGGAGAAGAGGGAGAGAGTGATTTGATGAAAAGGATTGAGAGATAGATGGCTTAAAGGTCTGCTAGCCTCCTCCCTTCCTAGTATCCAGATCTCCAAATATGCCTGTCAAAATTATTTAGCTGTGTTTCTTGCACTGAAGAAATTCTTCATTCCTTGGCCTGAAGCCTCCTTTGAGATGTGCAGCCACCGAGAGAAACAGTGACCCTCTTATAAAGCAGGATGTATTAACGTTAGGGACCTGAAAATGCTGTGAACATCAGTGAGAATCCAAAACCAGAAACAGGCAGAATATAAAGAGAGGCTACAAGCCTTTGTTGAATAAGTTATAATTTAATAAATGCTGTCGAGACTCTTGATTTGAAGGTGGCGGTAAATGAGACATTTCCTGAACCACTGAGTCTGTTTTTGTTTATGTTCAAAATCAACTCTTTGCCTTTTGACTGCGAAAGCATTTTCTTACAGTATCAGTAAATTCCAGTCAGCAGTGACTGTGAAGCTACCTGATGCTGTGGCAGCACGGAGACAGACAGAGAGAGTGAGTGAGAGAGAGAGAGAGAGTGCCAGCTGAGTTTGGAGAGGTGTGAAGTGTATAATGTAATGCAGACTCTCTACAAACCCACCTTCCCCATCCAGGAACCAACAAGCAATAGGACAAGGTCAATTGTTTCAAGGCACACCAGACCACTTCTGCCCCCCACTGGTTTGGACAGGTAAGGCACTGCCTGTTCTGAGTCTCTCAGACTGGAGAGGGCTCTGATTCCCACTCCGTTCTTTCCCTTTCCATTAGAGTATTTAATGGATAGGAAAGGGGGTTGGGGGTGGGTGCAGAATACTGAGGAAGGTCAATCAATTTTCACGCCACCCTGCTACCCCATCACCCATGCTCCTCATCCACTGCCTGTAAAAATAATCTTGGATTGTCCACCTTGCTTGAGTGGAACATGCTTGGGATATACAGGTGAGTTTGGACCCATCAGTAATGCCAAAGCCCCATCCCACCCCTGTAGTTTTTCCTCACATCATTGTCTGTTGTGCCCTCATCGATTGCTATAAAAGATGCATAACTCCACTGATATTGCAGAATGCAATGGGAGAAGGTTCACTACAACACTTTGTTTCCTTTCCGAATCTCTGAATTCCTACGTTGCTAATAGCCAGATAGCTCAGGCATTAAAAGGGCAGAGGGTCAGGATGTGAGACAGAGTGGTCTGGAAGATAGTGTTGCACACACAGTGAGTCAGAAATGACACTGAAACCATTTAGCCAACAGCAAGATGGTGGGTGTAGCCTCCATTGATTGGACAATGGGATCCGGTGACCTGACCCATGACCTGTGAACTGTAGGGTGTCAGCTCCTGGTTGTTGCCAAGAGAATGATTTGTTGGATTTTGATTAGTTCTCCTTGTCTGTGTTGTGCTGGGGGAAGGAATTTGCATCAGAATCACCATCACATCAACTGAACATTGGTACGACTCAAAACACAAGATGGAACAGAAATGTGTTGAGAGAATGTCTTTTCTTTCCCCGCTTCTCGCTGTCTCTCTACGAGGTTGGCCTTTTCTCCGTGGCACCGTCTTCTCCCTCAGTCCGTGTGTGAGGCTCAAAGGCTGATATACCGCCCCGTAGCTGGAGGAGAGCTCAGCAGTGGTGCCTAGTGGCGGCTTTGTGAAGCACCTTGCTGGCAGTGGGGGGAGCTGGTGGTCTGGGGAAGTGCAGAGAGGCTGAAAGAGGCTCCAGTCACCGCAGGCGAGCTGCTGCTAGAGGACACCAGGCCGCAATTGTCACCCACTGGAGATCCAAGAGGACTGGCTCCTTGAATGAGCAAACTGGGAGCTGGAGGGATAGACAACAATCTCCCTTGTTCCAAAAGTCTCAGGATGTTACAGGTGCTGATGGATTCTGAAGCACTGGAGGAACGACGATCACAGTCTTTACTCTGGTCCTTTTTCTGCTTTGTGCGTCTATTCTGGAACCAGACCTTGACCTAAAACACAAAGACAGAATGAAATTGAATCAGTATGTCAGTAAAATGGGATGCCTCAAACAACAACGTGCATATTCTGCAACAGCTACACATCAGGAACAGCCCTAGGTGCTTGACCAGGAAATGACTGACGTTGAACCAAAGAAGGAGGTAATAAGGTACAGGTGACCAACGGTTTGGTCAAGGATGTAGATATTAAGGAGCATCCTAACTTAGGAAAATGTGGGACAGAGGTGGAGAGGCTCAGGGAGGGCCTGGAGACTGTGGGTACTGAGCCAACTGATGGTATAGTTACCAATGGTAATAAAATTGCAAAGCATTCCTTGGAGATTTTAGGCAGGAAGTGGTTATAAGACCATAAGATGCTGGAGCAGAAGTAGGCCATTCAACCCATCGAATCTGCTGTGCCAATCAATGCGATCATGGCTGATCTGATAATCCTCAACTCCACTTTCCTGCCTTTTCCCCATATCCCTTGTTTCCCTTACTGATAGAAAAAATTCCAAACTCAGCCTTAAATATACAGCCCAGCCTCAACAGCACTGTGCTGAATAATTCCATAGAATCACTCCTCTATGAGAAAAGAAATTCCTCCTCATCTCTTCCTTAAATGGATGACCCCTTATTCTGAGATTATACCCTCTGGTCCTAGACTCTCCCACAAGAGGGGACAACTTTTCCTCATTGACTCTGTCAATCCCCCCAAGAATCTTGCAGGTTTCGATAAGGTCACTCATTCTTCCAAACTCCAGTCAGTATAGGCCCAATCACCTCAAAGACAGTCCCTTCAAACTTGGTATCAGCCGAGTGAAACTTCTCTAGATTGCTTCCAATGTCAGTATATCTTCCTATAGATAAGGGACCCAAAACTGTTCACCATATTCCAGCTGCAAGCTGACTGGTGCCTTGTATAGTTTTAGCAAAACCTCCTTACTTCTCGACTCCATTTCCTTTGAAAGAAAGGCCAACATTCCATCTGCCTTCCCTACTACCCACTGATCATGGATGTTAGCTTTTTGTAATTCACAGACAAAAAGACTCCCAGATCTCTCTGTGCTGTAACTTTCTGCAGTCTTTATCCATTAATATTCCTTCCTCAACAGCATGGGCTCATGTCTTATTAACTAGTGTAATGTGTGGTCCCTTATCAAATGCCTTCTGAAAATCCAATTATATTACACCCACTGCTTCCCCTTTATCTAACCTGCTTGTTACTTCCTCAAAGAATTCTAGTCAATGTGTCAGACCTGATGTCCCCTTCCTGGAGCCACGCTGACTGTGTTTGACATTATTTTGTATCTCTAAATACTCTACTATCACAGCCTTTATAACAGACTCTAACTTAACCCCAATAACACACATTAAGCAACTGACCTACAGTTTCCTGTCATTTGTCTCCTTCCCTTTTTAAATGAAAGCATTACATTGGCAGTTTTCCAATCCTCCGGGACTTTTCCAGAATTTAAGGATTCCTGAAAGATTATTACCAGTCCATCCACTATCTCTGATGCCTCTCCCTTTAAAATCCCAGAATGCAGCACATCAGGTCAGAAATGGAATGGCCTGAGGTCATGAAAGTAATTGAATTGCAAGAGACCACATTTTTCTCTTTTGAGGCTACAAACTGAAATTCAACACAGAGTGCTTTATACTGAAATACCAGGGAGGTTTGCAACTTTTAAAAAAATCAAGTGCTACATATATTGTCGACTTGTGCAATCCAATGCTGTTTTTTAGAAGCGGTGAGAGCAGTATCAAGAATCTTTCGAGCTAAGGAGTCTGCCTGACAACAGCCCTCTGATTGGTTGAGGTGTTTATTGTTGAAAAGCTGCTAAATGCTCAGAGTCGCAGAAAGGAAGAAATATCGAGAGCCTGTAGTCAGAAAGTATTCATCTCTCTCTCTCTCTCTCTCACCCCTCCATGTGGGAAAAGGATAGAAAAAAATAAATAAACCTTAAAAGAAAGAATTCTAAAACAAGAAAGACCTAGGTCCACTTGATCATCCATTGAACCAAAGAGCAACTGTCATCCTACAGACAACAATGTGCCATCATTGCTAAGCTCGAAAGGACTGAGAATCCATTTTGTGGTCTGGACTTTGTATCTTCTTGTTTACCCTGTCAATATTCTTTTACACCAACACTATGGTTGTGAAGTTGGGTAAAGTACTTGCAGATTGGAAGGCAGGACACTAGAATTTGGTGTTTGTAAAATGCTATATGGGGAAAGCAGTATATGGTCCCTTTAAAAGATGATGTGCTTTTTCTTAGTGAATCAAAAAGGTTGTCTGTGGGTTTACAGGCGCACAGAACACCTGAATTGAAATGTTTGTAGCAAAAGGCTATACTGTTAGGAGGGAAAGCAGCATTTTTTACAGAGACAACAGGTTTTTAAATTTAGCCAATTAATTTAATCCAGGTCCTTAGATACCAAAACCCAATTAAATTTAAATCTGACAACATAGGACCAAATGATATGTCATCAAAGGTATAAAAGATGAGGGTATTCGGAAAACTAGGGGATAGCCAACTGCCATCTGCCAAGAGAACAGCTCTCAGCTCAAAAAGAAAGAATTACTGGCTCTCACAGAATTCTCTAAGCCTTAGAGTAAGCTCCATCTAAATTAAAGGTACCCACAGCATAAATAGTAAATGTTCCTGACAGAAGAATTCAACACAGAAGGTATTCCTGTTGGAAGGATTCACTGAGAAGGCGTTCCTGACAGGAGACTTCATCGGAAAAGGCATAGAACATTGCAGAAGACATAACCTGGCTGTAAATTCGAGACATTAAATTCTTATTTTGTTTTATATAAGTGGGACTTGTATTTATTGGAATAGCATACCATTACAATCCTGTTTTATTCAGGAATAGTTAATAGTTAATAGATGGAGTTTAAAAACCGAAAGAACTGCGGATGCTGTAAAAACAGAAGCTGCTGGAAAAGCTCAGCAGGTCTGGCAGCATCCGTGAAAAAAAAAATCAGAGTTAACATTTGGGGTCCAGTGACCCTTCCTCAGAACTGGAACAGGATCATTGGACCCAAAACGTTAACTTTGATTTTTTTCTTCACATATGCTGCCAGACCTGCTGAGCTTTACCAGCAACTTCTGTAGTTAGAAAGGGTTTATTCAGTTTGTTAATAGTTTAGTCAGTTTGTTCACTGCTGGAGTTAGATAAATAAGCTGTTACTTGTTGATTATAAAGAATGTTTCGGAGTTTATTTTTTTATTTAACCACTCCTTTATAACAGATTGGAGTTTTTTTTTTAACAGATTACAGGGCAAGGCGCGCCTCTCTGGGTATTTCAGTTTTAGTTACAGAGCGGGGTTGACCTTCCATTATAATACTGTATACTTTGAACCATTTGCCTTTAGGCTGTTTTAAGCATGGCTGAGTGCATGTGTGAATTTAGTGTTTTGAATGGGCTCAGTTTAAGTTGCATAAATTAGTTTTTGTTAAAGCAAAAGTGTGACAATAAATAGAATTGGTTTACCTACAAAACCTGATGTGAATAGTTTTTCTTTTCAATGCAGTGGTTACAAGAGCACGTCAAAGGTACGGAATACTGTGGCGAGTAACTTACCTCCTGACTCCCTAAAGCCCATCCACCATCTACAAGGCACAAGTCATAGAGATAATGAACTAGAGGCAGGTGTAGGCCGTTCGGCCCTTTGAGTTTGCTTTGCTATTCAATATGATCATGGGTGATCCTCTCTCTTAATAACATATTCCGTCTTTTTCCTTATACCCCATTGATACCTACAAAGTCTAAAATGTTATCTCTTCCTTGAACATATTCAGTGTTTTGGCTTGCATAGCCTTCTGCGGTTGAGAATTCCACAGCTTCACTAGCCCTTGAAGAAATCTCTTCCCCATCTAAATCCAGAACGGTTTACCCTGCTGTGCCCCCTGGTCTAGGGTCCCCAACATTAGCAAACATCCTCCCTGCATCTGGTTTATCCAGTCCTGTCAGAATTTAATATGTTTCAGTCAGATCCTTTCAATCCTTCTAAACTCTAGTGAATACAGGTCCAGTCAAACCAATGTCTCTTCATAGGACAGTCCTGCCATCCCTGATATCAGCCTAGTGACTCTCTGCTGCACTCTAACTATGTTTAAGTATAACCTTCCTTGGGTAGGGAGACCAAAACTGCTCACAATACTCCAGCATGACCTCACCAATGCCCGGTACAGCTACAGTAAATGATGCCTACTTCTGAACTCAAATGCTCTTGTAATGAAGGCCAATATACCACGTCCCTTCCTAATTACTTGCTGAACCTATCTGTCTACTTTATTGACTGGTGTACACCCAGATCCCTTTGTACATCCCAATATGTCACCATTTAAACTATATTCTGCATTTCTGTTTATCACCCCAAAGTGTGTAACTTCATATTTCTCCACATCGTATCTGCAAGGTTGTTGTTTACTCATGATCTTGACTGATTTGTTGTCACACATATTTTACAGTGAGGAAAACAGTAATATAAATCACCTTGAAGTCTCCTTGCATTTACCTCACAACTCAGAAGGCCCCTCCCAGTTTTGAGTCATTTCTCAATGCTTTTTTTCCCAAGTCAGGAGTGTGATGGAATACTCCCCACTTGCCTGGATGGAGGCAGCCCCAACAACACTCAAGAAGCTTGACACCATCCAGAACAAAGCAGCCTGCCTCATTGGCTGGGCCTGACCCAGTACAGGGAGCTGTACCCGATGGTCAAGGGTCTGGGGAGATAGGATTCAGTGTCATAATCCAGGCTTCATGTGCTAACGGGCCCAAAGGGCTTCAGGACTGAAAATCTGGCCGTAAAGACATAGAGTCAGTGCTTTTGGAGAGACAGCTCTGATTTGATTTGTCAGGTCAGATTCACCAACAGGGACTGAGCTGCTGCTCCCCACCTTCAGGCAGTGTTTTAGTGGGTCCAATTTCTTTCAAAAGCCCCAAAGGGACCAACAGAGCTGCCCACAGGCAAGCAATAGTAGCTCCTACTGGCAGACTCACAGCAACCAATCTGGGCAACTCTTGGTTGAAAAATCTGGTTGGAAAATTGTCAATGCCTCTGGAATCATTTTAGAGCCAATGGGATGCTGTGTTGGGGGAAGCTGGGGGCCGAGATTTTAAGGTTTATTACCACAAAATTATATCTACATTTCACAAAAAGCTCTCTTAAATTTAAACCAGCACCTAAATAGTCATCTAAATTTTAATTATGCACAACTCTAATGGCACGATGGGCAGAATCTCTGAAGGACCAGAACAGTGTCGACCGATGGTGGGAAATTTGGCAGAGGGAAGTGATGGCCCAGTGGTATTATCACTGGATTGTTAATCCAGAGACCCAGGTAACATTCTGGGGACCTGGGTTTGAATCCCTGCCACAGCAGATGGTGAAATTTGAAACCAATAAATATCTAGAATTAGATATTTATGAATGGTGATGACTGTGGATCCATTGTTGATTGTCGGGAAGAACCCATCTGGTTCACTAATGTCCTTTAGGGAAGGAAACTGTCATCCTTACCTGGTCTGGCCTACATGTGCCTCCAGACCCACAGCAATGTGGTTGACTCTGAACTGCCCTCTGGGCAATTAGGGATGGGCAATAAATGCTGCCTAGCCAGTGACGCCCTCATCCCGTGAATGACTAAAGAGAATCACATCGGGGGTCTGGCAAGATCTATCTCGAAATTGGGAACAACTCAAAAAGAACAAAGAACAGCACAGGAACAGGCCCTTTGGCCCACCCTAGTCTGTGCCAACAGATGATGCCTTTCTAAACTAAAAAGCTTTAACCTCTGCACAGCCTGTATCCCTCTATTCCCTGCCTATTTATGTACCTGAAAAGATGCCTCTTAAATGTTGTTTATTGTATCTGTCTCAACCACCTCCTCTGGCAGCACATTCCAGGCACTTACCACCCTCTGTGTATACAACTTGCCTCTCACTGAATCCCCCACTATCAATATCCTTGGAATTACCATTGACCAGAAACTCAAGTGGACTCACCATATAAACATAGTGGCTGCCAGATCAGGCCAGAAGCTGGGAATACTGCAGCGAGTAACTCATCTCCTGACTCCTCAAAGCCTGTCCACCATCTACAAGGCACAAGTCAGGAGTGTGATGGAATATTCCCCTCTTGCCTGGATGGGTGCAGCCCCAACAACACTCAAGAAGCTTTACATCATCCAGGACAAAGCCGCTTGATTGGCACCACATCCACAAGCATCCACTCCCTCCACCACCGACGCTCAGTAGCAGCAGTGTGTACTATCTACAAGATGCACTGCAGAAACTCACCAAAGATCCTCAGTCAGCACCTTCCAAACCCACGACCACCTCCATCTAGAAGGACAAGGGCAGCAGACATATGGGAGCACTGTAGTGACTGTAACAAGGTCAGACAGGTGGACATCATGGAATATGAGTTCCCTGACTGGAGCTGTTAATCTGGTTCAATCAGGGAGCCCTGGCTGACA
Source organism: Rhincodon typus (assembly GCF_021869965.1). NCBI lineage: Eukaryota > Metazoa > Chordata > Chondrichthyes > Orectolobiformes > Rhincodontidae > Rhincodon > Rhincodon typus. The sequence goes on along the minus strand of NW_025966133.1, from coordinate 21,813 downwards.
GAAAAGAACAGGAGAGTCAGACACCCTGACACTCGGAGCTAGCTCTGAAGGAGCTGGATCAGTGTCAAGGACTTTCCACGTGTAAATAAAGGGTGAGTTGGTGACGGGATACCAGTGTCTGTGGATTTATTCCAAACACCCCCTGCAAGTTCCCCTCCAAGCCACTCCCAATCCTGACTTGGAAATATATCTCCGTTCCTTCAGTGTCACTGGGTTAAAATCCTGGATCTCCGTCCCTAATGGCATTATGGGTCAACTTACAACACATGGACTGCAGTGGTTCGAGAAGACAGCAAACCACCACCTTTGAGGGTAACTAAAGATTGGCAATAAATGCTGGCCCAGCCAGCAATGCCCACATCCCACAAGTGATCAAAACAAAGGTAAGTGTAACCCTAAACATTTGTCTCTGAACTGAAAAATTGAGATGAACTCCTAATGTGAGGATAGCCCTGAACATATGTTTATTCAGTGAAAACTTTAACACCAAGTCAAGAAATAAATGGTTATTTTGACACCACAATAATTGGGCAATCTTTACACAACACATGAAACTATACTCCATGAATGCACAGTAAGATAAATCAGCAATACAACACCCCAAGATAAAAGCCAACATTAGACAGCCATTTCGACAAGCACATACAAAAATATCAACAAAATATGAGTTGTGAATATTTACCAATTCCTAAATCACTAACCTCTCTCGAAATTAGAATTGACTCAGTATAATAAAAAAGAAATTAAAAACAGTGAGGCCATCAAAATACGACAAAAGCCCAAAATTGTGGAATAAAACACATGAAATGTAGCAAATCCTGCAAAATATTATAAACTCCCTGAAAGGTAACAAGTACAAGAATAAAACCAAAGATGTAACAAATCAAACAAGACAACTCTAAATACATTAACCCTTCAAAAGAGCCTAATGTTAAATTCAACGCAGTGTGTGAAACATAGCATCATGCGAAATGATTGACAGAATTGTATAACTGTTGCCCAATGATTACAACAGAAATCAAATGCTGGAAAATAAACAAATTTAACAAATGATGAACAAAATGTGCCAAAATATTACAAAGTCAAAGAAACGAAACGAACCCTACCTGAGGAAATACAGTAGCTATTCCCAACTTTTCAAAATATGACTATAAGTGAAATACTACAAGGGCAGCAAGATGGTGGTGGAGTAGGGCTGTTGAGGTTGGTTGGCTCACCGAGCTGGTTCATTAGTTCACAGACGTTTCATTACCCCGCTGGTAACATCATCAGTGCAGCCTCCGATGAAGCGCTGTCGTGTTTTCCCGCCTGGTATTTAAACTCTGGGGTCACGACCAATACTCACTCATCTCCACCCACATGGATAAGGAAAGCCACCAATTCGATTGGGACAACACCAGGATCCTAGGACAGGCCAAGCAGAGACAGGCACGGGAATTCCTAGATGCCCGGTACTCTACGAAGAAAGCCATCAACAAACACATAGAGCTCACCCCCATATACACTCCACAGTGAAGGAAAACCAGAAGTGAGGTATCCCAGTTAAACGGACACCAGAATTTAAATAACAGGTGGAAAACACAACGGCGCTTCATTGGAGGCTGCACTGATGATGTTACCCAGCAGGGTAATGAAACGTCTGTGGAAAAACAACGAACCAGCTCGGTGAGCCAACAACCACAACATCCACAAACCAAGCTACAAATCTACTCAAGAACCGTAGAGTAGGGGTTTCGGAGCCCAGGGCTTGTCTGTTCTACTTTTCTTCTCGTTTCTCATCTGTTTTATCTCTCTTTCCTCATTTCTTTTTCTTTTTTTCCCTCCTCCTTTAATTTACTTATCTCTTATTGAATGGCAGCGATGGTGACAGTGTCAGCAAGTGGGCCCAGTGCAGACTGGTGTGGGCCCAGTGCCAACACATGGCAGCGGCCTCAGAGGTGGGTTTCTGCGTTGACGAGGTGGTTCTGACACAGATTCAAGGAGGGCAGCGCCGGAGGTGAGTTTGGGCCCGGTACAAGACCCGGTGGCATCAGCAGCGTCTACATCGGTGAGGTGGGCCCGAAGCAGACAGATGGCGGTGGAGTTGAGTTTGGGCCGGTGCGTTACCCAGTGGCATTGGTGGGTCTGCATTAGCGAGGTCTCACAAGGAGGTGAGATGGGGCTGAACAGTGGTGACTTTGGTTCCAGCAGTGACAATTTAAATTTTATGCCATTAGAGATGCTCCAGATGAATCAACTCAGTTTATTCCATCTGAACTGATATTCAGACACAAAGTAAGAGAGCTTTTAAAATTAATTAAGGAAAAATTGATAGGTCCAAAGTCAGAGATCTCACATTTGGATTATGTATCTGATGTGAGAGAAAGAATAAACAGAGCAGGTGAAATAGCTAGACAATGTTTAAAGGGAGCTCAGCCCATAATGAAGCAAGAAGCAGATAAGAAATCTAAAATTCATACGTTTGCCCATGGGAATAAAGCATTGATGTTGTTACCAGTGGTCAGAGATCCCTTCAAAGCAAGCTTTAGTGGTCCCTATCAGTTTGAGAAGAAGTTGAATTATGTGGTAAAGATGCCAGAAAGGAAATAAAGTTTATCAGGTATGTCATGTGAACATGCTGAAACATTCCAACAACAGGGAAGGGGAACTGGAGAAATGGGTATTAATTACTGCCACTCAGAATGAGGAATCAAATCCAGATAATGTGGATTTTGATGTGCCTCAGAATAAATTGAATAATGAGGAAGTCCTGAAAGAATGGGATAGGGTAGTAAGCTATCTCTCTCAGAAACAGAGAACTGAATTGAAATGATTGTTGCACCTCTGAGGACATATATAAAACCAGAATGGGGAGAACTAATACCATAGCACATTGGGTTGATATCGGGAATGCTGTTCCAATAAAACAACACCCTTACAGGCTTAATCCACTCAAAGCAGAGCAGGTACAGAAGGAATTGGAAGTGATGCTCCAAGAAGACATCATCAAGCTGAGTCAAAGCGATTGGAGTTTGCCAGTTGTGTTGGTTCCCAAACCTAATGGTACTCAACGATTCTGCATAGATCATCGGGAGATTAATACCATGACTAAATCAGACTCATAACCAATTCAAAGGCTGGAGGATTGTGTGGAAAGTCAGACAAGCCACTTACATCACAAAGTTGGGCTTACTTCATGGTTACTGGCAAGTACCTTTGTTCGAGAGAGCAAAAGAAGTTTCTGTGTTTGTAACCCCAAAGGGGCTGTATCAATTTGAAGTAATGCCCTTTGGAATGAAGAAAGTGTCAGCCAAATATCAAAGACTTATGAACAGAGTTGTGGCAGGATTGACTAATAGTGCCGTCTATATAGAGGACTTTGTGATCTTTAGTCATTCATGGATAGATCACATGGTGCATTTGGCAGAGCTTTCTGAGAGATGACGGAAGGCAAAGTTGGTCACAAATTAAGCCAGGATAGAATTCGCGAAGGTGGAAGTGACGTTCTTAGGACATATCATCAGACACGGACGGATGACATCAAGGAACATGAAGATGATGGCCATCAAGGAGTTTCCAAGACTGTCCTCAAAGAAGGAAGTGCAACAGTTTTTGTGACTGAGCAGATTCTACAGGAAATTTGTATGAAACTTTAGTAGCGTGGTGTCACTGCTGATGGATTTGTGAAAGAAGAACACAATATTCAGGCGGACAGAAGAATTCCAGGAGGCATTTGAGAATTTAAAACAGTGTTAACCACTGCACCAGTTTTAGCCATTCTCAATTTCTTGAAACCCTTTAAAGTCGCTAGCGACGCAAACGATGAAGGGATTGGAGCTGTGTTGTTACAGGATGATGATTGTGGCATTGAAAGGCCAATCGGTTATTTTTGAAAGAAACTATATCCACCAGAGAAAATATTCAACCATTGAAAAAGAGTTATTGAGTTTGGTGCTGGCCTGACAACATTTTAATGTTTATGTTGCAAACAATATATCGGAGACGTTGTGTACACTGATTACAACCCTGTGACATTTGTGGAAAGATTTAAAGACAAGAACACCAGATTATTTCGTTGGAGTCTCATGTTACAAGCATTTAATTTACGGATTGTACATGTTGCAGGTCATGAAAATGTTATTGTGGATGTGTTATCACAGGTTTAAAAGAAAATGTGTATGTAAGATAGAAACAGTAGTGCTCAGTTCCATATGTGTATATATAGAATTAGTATGAAATGTGTAACTTTAGATTTATGACCTGTTATCTAATAATAATGCTGTTAAGATTTAGAGAAAAAAAAAGCCATCTTTTCATAATGATGGTTCATTTGTTTCTTAAGGGGGAGGTGTTGCGAAGTTGGGTAGAGTATTTGATGTTTGTAAAATAATAGGGGTGAAGTGTGCGTGGTACTTTAAAGATGATGCGTTTTTTTATGCTTGGAGATTGAAAAAAAAGTCTGCAGGCAGCAACAGAGGCACAGAGAGTTCTTGAAGTTGAAACATTGCATCAAAAAACTATACTGTTAGCAGGCTAAGCAGCATTTTTACCAAGACAACAGGATTTTGAATTTAGCCAATTAATTTAAACCAGGTCCTAGATATCAAAATCCAATTAAATTTAAATCTGATGGTTTTGACAATTTAGGACCAATCCTATTGGAAGTAATTAATATGTCATCAAGGGTATAAAAGAAGAGGGCATTTGAAAATTGCTGTGAGAGCAAACTGCCATCTGAAGATAAACTCATTGGCTCTCACAGAAAGAGTAAGCACCATCTAAATAAAGGTACTACAGCACTCTTACCTAATATTCCTGACACAAGAATGTGACGGAGGAAGGCATTCCTGAATTAAAAACAACGGAGGAGACAAATAACATTCCAGAGGACTTATCCTGGCTGTAATTTAGAGAGACTAAGTTTTAGTTTATTTTTTCTTATTACTTTGATTTATATAAGTAGGACTTGTATTTATTAGAACAGCATACCATTATAATTTTGCTTTATTCGGGAATAGTTCGTAGTTAAAGGGAGAATTATTCGGTTTGTTACTAGTTCTGGTCATTTATTCACTGTTCGAGTTAGATAAATACATTTTCACTCGTTGCTTATAAAGTGAGTATCAGGAATTTCTCTCCTTTATAACAGATTGGGGGTGACAAGCAGATTACACCACATTTTTACATTTCCTTTAACAGATTACGAGGCAAGTTTCTCTGGGTGTTTCAGTTTTAATTATTGGAAAGAGGTGTCAAACCTCCCCCCCTTGTCACAATAGTAAAGAGCTAATTACACAGCCTTACGGGGCACCCTTGTTGAGGATTATTGTGGATGATGTGTTGTCACCTTTCATTTTGCAGTTTAATGAGAACTTGCTGAGCACACTATAGTTTTCATATTTCCCACTTTCTCACCTTTCAAATGGTCTTATCAAAAACATTTTAAAACTTTTTAATCACAAAAACACCAGGATTCAGGTCATGGAATATGCAATAGTCAAATAGGTTTTTCTCTTTATTTTTCCAAGAAAACCCTAAAAATATACAAACACTCCAAAATAGCACATTCAAAAATAAAAATCAAACAAAATAAAATAACCAAAAACAAAATAAACAAAACCAAACAATTATAAGACATCTAACATATCGTACAAATGTGTTTCTAAAAAAAATTGAAAGCAACACAACTTGTTGTTTAATAAAACAGAAATGGGGCATCACTGTAAAATGTAAAAAAAATTGTTTATCCTCTTCCACTTAGCAGGATAATTTGCAAGAATACCAAATCAGAATTCTTATGAATTGTCCTGATTGGTGCAGGTTAAAAAAAAACTTTGATGATCTTTGTCTTTTCTCAGCAATAGAAAAATAACACAACAAGTCTGATCCAACAAAATACACTTGACCAAGTATGGTGCTTCCAACTGAGGTAGTGGTCTTGTGGTTTTATTGCTAGGCTATTAATATTCTTGGACCTGGGCTCAATCCTGTCATGGCAGATGGTTTGAATTCACAATTTGGATTCAATAAAAGAATCTGGAATTAAGGGTCTAATGATGAGCATGAAACCACTGTCAGATGTCAGGGAAACCCACTTGGTTCACTGCTGCCATTGAGTGAAGATAGTATACTGCCCATACTTGGTCTGGACAAATGTGACTCCAGACCTACAGCAATGGTTGACTCCCAACTGCCTTCTGGGTGATCAGAGATGGGCAATAAATGGTATCCTAGCCCATGTCCTCTTAATGAGTAAAAACAAACTAGACACATTACTCCCAACCAGACACAATATAAATTGTGTATATTCAGAGACCATTCAGTCCCTTAAGCCTGCTACACGTGAACAGGAAGGATTCATTCATCTCCTCAACTCTGTTGCAGAAGAATAGCAAAAGGTCATTCAGCTCTTTGGGCCCACACTCCCATTCAATTGGATTGTAACTGACCTCATATCAGGGATCCCACATTTCCAACAGAGACACAGTTACATAGTGTGTGTATAAATACATATATAATGATATCAAAACATTGATGCTCTCAGATTGATGAATGGATATGATGACCCATGTGACGAGCAGACAAAAATTCAAAACAGATTAGGTCTGTGTGGGATGCTCTGAGGGTCAGTGTGGACTTGTTGGGCCGAAGGGCCTATTTCCACATGGTAGGGATTCTACAATCAAACTTAAGGAAAAAGGGAAGATGTAATTTAATCAGTGGTTATGATTCAGTAGCCATTCATGAAAACTTACATCTATACAACATCTTACACAATGTTTCAAAGTGCTTTGCAGCCAATGAAGTGGTTTCTGAGTTGTCGGAAACACAGCAGTGGTACTTGCAGCAAACTCTCCAGATATGGCCTTTCTTTCAGTGATTGAAAGATAAATGTTAGCCAGGTCATGGGAATAATTCCCTCACTCTGCTCCTTTAAAATAGTGCCATGGGATCGGATACATCCACCTGAGAGGGTAGGTGAAGCCTTGGTTTATCATCTAATCCAAACAACTGAATCTACTGGCAGCACAGTGCTCCCTCAGCACTGCCCTGGAACAGTCAGCCAATAGGTTTGTACTCAAGCCTCTGGAGTAGATTAATGAACGCAGCACCCTCTCAGGTATGACCCACCAGGGGTACCTAAGATCCACTGTTATAAGACATTTGTTCTCCAATTCAACGACTGTTCCTATCTACACCTATTGCATTCAGCATGTATATGCAATCCAGGCACAGGCTGATTTCGGATTGCATGAGCTTACACTCACTCAGGCAAACAGCCTGTGAACAGCTAGAACTGGAAGAAAGACTCACATTTTCATTTTCACAACCTCTGAACTTCCTCAAATGCTTCCTAAACCCAGCAAACAATTTGTGCGTAGGGTCAAATCTCCTTTCTACATCACTTCTCCAAGGGGAACAGTCCCACTTTCTCTGGTCTATCCACATAACTGAAGTTCTCCATTCCTGATGTCATTCCGAAAATGTGTTGCCTGAGACTGAAATCATTGCATAGAAAACATAGAAACATAGAAAACAGGTGCAGGAGTAGGCCATTCGGCCCTGTGAGCCACCACCCCCATTTCAATATAATCATGGCTGATCATGCAATCTCAACATCCCATTCCCACCCTCTTCCCATACCCTTTGATCCCTATAGCTGCAAGGGCCATGTCCAGCTCTCTCCTGAATATAACCAAAGAACTGGCCCCAACAGCTTCCTTTGGAAGAGAATTCCAGAGGTTCACAATTCTCTGAGTGAAGAAATTCTTCCTCATTCCAGTCCTGAATGGCTTACCTCTTATTCTTAAACTGCGACCCCTAGTTCTGGACTTCCCTAACATCGGGAACATTCTTCCTGCATCTAGCCTGTCCAGTCCCATCAGGATTTTATATGTTTCTATGAGATACCCCCTCATTCTTCTAAATTCCAGTGAGTACAAACCCAGTCAATCTGATTTTTCTTCATATGTCAGTTAATTCTAGTCAATGGTTATTTAATGCAGGCTTTGTGCCTAAAATTGTCTGAAAATGATGTTTCATGTTGGAGGTGTAGGCTGGATAGTCTCAAACCAGGGAACAGAGTAAAGAGCAGAATATTAAAACTGAGATGAAAAGGAATTTCTTCTCCCAGAGGGGTTGTGAGCCTCTGTAATTCTCTGTGCCAGTGTAAGCTCAGTCAGTGAGTCTGGATAAGACAGAGATTTCTGCATTGTAGAGACTGCAAGGAATGTGGGGATAGCACATGGACAATGGTGCTGAGCTAGAGGACTGGCCATGATCTTGGTGAGATATGAGACACGCTCCAGCCTCCTGAGTGACCTCATCCTGATCCTGCTCCCTTTGTTCTGGGAGCAATCACAGCATCAGGGGAGTACCGAGAGCAGACTAGCTGCTGTTTGCTGCTCTCCTTGAGTGAAAGTACGAGAGTGAGCAGGCACACCACCCCACCCTGGTACCTGGGTCTCAGAGAGACTGAGCTGCCTGGCCAGTTCCGTGCGCTCCCTGCCCACCACATACTGACAGCGTTGGAATTCCATCTCCAGGCGGTAAAGCTGCTCTGCTGTGAAAGAGGTCCGTGTCCGCTTCGGCCGGTCCAAATCCAATCCCCTCGGCAGAACAATCTCACGGATGGTCCCTTTAGCATCTAACCAGCAAAGCGAGAGATGGATTAACACTATAATGTAGAACATTTCAATCTCTCGCTCATTTCTCGTTGAAGATCATAGAATCCCTACAGCATGGAAGCAGCCATTCAGCCCATTGAGTCCACACCAGCCCTCCAAAGACCATCCCAAAGATCCAAGCCCCTTCTGTATCCCTGCAATTCCCATGGCCAATCCACCTAACCTGCACATCTTTGGACTGTGGGAGGAAACCGAAGCATCCGGAGGAAACCCACGCAGACACGGGGAGAATGTGCAAACTCCACACAGACAGTTGCCGGAGGGTGTAATTGAACCCGGGTCCTTGGCGCTGTGAAGCAGCAGTGCTAACCACTGAGCCACCGTGTCACCCAACTTTTCTGGCAATTGGCAATGGGGGAGGTGATGGCCTCGTGGTATTATTGCTGCACTGTTAATCCAGAGACCCAGACAACATTCTGGAGACCTGGGTTCAAATCCTACCATGGCAGATGGTGAAATTTGAATTCAATAAATATCTGGAATTAAGAATCTAATGATGACCATGAATCCATTGTCGATTGTTGGAAAAACCCACCTGGTTCACTAATATCCTTTAGGGAAGGAAATTGCCATCCTTACCTGGTCTTACCTACATGTGACTCCAGACACAACAACAATGTAGTGGAGTCTTAACTGCCCTCTGGGCAATTAGGGATGGGCATTAAATGCTGCCTAGCCAGTGACACCCTCATTCCGTGAAAGAATAAAGAAAAAAATATCATCGTAATCATTGGATTCTTAGTTGCACACATTTGTTAAATTCAAATTTCACCATATGCTGTGATGGGATTTGAACTCAAGTCCCCAGAAAAGTAGCTGAGTTTCTTGATTAACAGACTAGCGATAATACCACTCGGCTACTGCCTCCCCAGTGTCACCAACTTGTCACCAATCTGCTTTTCTCTAGTTCCATTTTAATCAGATTTCAAAATTTTACTCCATATTTAAACATCTCTACAATGATTCTATGATTCTATCTGCCTGAATTTTGTCTGTTAATTCTCTCTTTCTCACTCCTTCCTTTCTTATTTCACCTCACAATTTACTTCTTTCTGTTTTGTTTTAAAAAGATTAATCCATTTCCTTCCTCAAATACAGAAAATTCCAAATCTTTCTGACAAATCCGTGTTGAATTTATGCTAGAGAAGAGATGGGGAAGAGATGGAATGAGAGACAGAGAGATAGAGGCAGAATGGGAGAGAGAGAGAAAAATGGAATGAGAGAGAAATAAAGAGGGAGAATGGAAGAGAGAGGTGGAATCAGAGAGAGGAATAAAGGATCAGAATGAGAAAGGAATGGGTTGTAAACGCTGGCCCAGCCAGAGACACCCACAACCCATGAGTGAATAAAATAAAGAAAAGGAGAGATAGAGACACAATATGAGAAACAGTTATAAAAAGATAGAATAGAGAGAGAGCTAGAACTGTCAGTAAAATTGAGATGGACAGAGGGCTAGACAAAATAATAAGGAATGTAGAGATTAAATAGAGAGATAGAATGAGAGGGATAGTGATGTACAATAGAGAGGCAGGATCAGAATGGAGGTAAGGATAGAGAGATGGAACAGAGAGGCAGATAGAATGGAGACAGAAAGAGGCAAAATGGAGAGGGTTGGTGAGCCAGGATAGAGAAACATAATGGAGTGGAGGACGGAAAGGATAGAGACGGAGAGATTACAAAGAAATGATTGAGAGAATGAATTGGTGACATTTGCAGAGAAATGCAAAATGTGAAAAGAAGTAGAGAGATAGAGAGAAAGGGAGGGAGTGTGAGAGAGATACAAAGAGGGAAAGAAATTCAAAATGGAGGGGAAGACAGAGACAATGGAAGTGCAATATGAGGGAAGAGGGAGATCCTCTGAGAGGAGGTGTGGTAGGTGGGCCAGAGAGAGAGAGTTTCACAATAGAACAGTGAGGGATGGAGACCTCAACAGAGAGAGAAAGAGAAAAAAAGATAGAGAGAGACCCTGGGGTTCAGTAACTGGCTGACCAGCAGGTACCCACTGCTCAGCCTAGTCCAGAGGGGGCTACGTTTAATTGAATGGAGCACCCACACCTTGTTCAGTAAGTGATGGATCCCTGTCCTCATCCCATGACAGCCAGGCCAGACACTGTGTGTGTGTGAGGGTGTGTGTGTGCAGGCTTGTGTGTGTGTGTGTGTGAGGGTGTGCATGTGTGTGTGTGTGTGCACGCGCGTGTCTGTGTGTGTGTATGCATGTGTGCATGCGCGCATCTGTGTGTGTGCATGCGTGTGAGGGTGTGGTGTGCATGCAGGCTTGTGTGTGTGTGCGCACACGCGTGTGAGTCTCTGTGTGTCTGTCTGTGTGTGTGCGCGTGTGAGTCTGTCTGTGTGTGTGTGTGTGAGTGAGAGTGCGTGTGTGAGTGTGTGTGTGTGTGTTAGTATCGAGGAGGAGACACGGAGTGAAAGAAACTCAGACAATTTCAAGTAGAAGCTAAAAATGAGGGAGGGGTGGGGTGCAGACCTGGAGTGAGCAACCCCATCAAGCAATTATCAAACAATCCCGGAATGTCCCTTGGAGACACCAACAACTCATATCATCCCTTCATTTGCTGCCAGTGTAGGGACAGTGTTTATATCTGCACATTTGACAGTGTCTGTTTTCCTATCGAGTCAATATTACAGAGGAGTTTTGTATCATGTACAGATCATACACTCTGCCTGCCTTTCAGACTGACTGCACATAGCTTGTAGAAAGCAGGGAGCGGTCACCCCTATACTCAATCCGAATGAAGATGACTGTTCCTATGTGACATGGTTAGAATCACAGAATCATTACGGTGCATAAAAGGGACCGTTCGGTCCATCGGCTCTGCGCTAGCAAACAACAAAATGGATCGAAACCGAAAGGACTGCGGATGCTGTAAATCTGAGGAACTTCTGAGAAAGGGTCACCGAAACGTTAACTCTGATTTCTCTCCGCAGATGCTGCCAGACCCGCTGAGTTTTTCCAGCAATCCCCCTGCGATGTCTGTTTTTGTCGCAAAATAATTTGGTTTTGTGTTTAGCCGGAACATTGAGCGAATATTATAAACGTGGTTTTTAATTTCTCCGTTGGGTGGTGGGTGGGGTGGAGGCAGGAGTGGAGGGGAAGGGCGGGTGGTGGTCTGTGAATTTCTAGACACCCAGCTCGGGCTCCGTCCGTGTAAAACATGACAACGGAGAGCAGGTTAAAGAACCGCTTAGCGTTACTGACCTGGTGCGGGAACTGGAGCTGGGGAAGGCGACACAGAGAGAGGGAGAGAGAGAAAAATGGCTGAATCTTATTAAATTCAACTGTCTGCCTGAAACCAACGAGATCCGGATTATAGACTGTTTTATCTAATGGGAAACTGTATCTTGTCTCCTCTAAACACCATCCACAGAATTCCTGACCTCTGAGCGAACCCTTGGATGGTTTCAAGCTGACTGGCTTACATTTTAATTTCCTTTTATTTCATTTATTTAAATGAAGTGACACTAGCTTTTTTGAAAATAAGTTGCTGAAGATGTAATATAATAGAAAATATTTTCAGTGCAAATTTATCTAATTTAACGCTACAAACGACAGTGTCATTCTGTTTACCATTATATGTTTAACATTACAGAAAAATCGTAGGAAATATACTAATTTTTGCATAGTTATTTAAATGGTCACTCTTAGGCTAGCCATGTTTCACAAGGTGAGAATTAAATTTTCAAACCACATATCTGCCATATCAGAGCTTCAAAAACCCCAAAGTTCAAAAAGAAACTGATCAGTTCTGAGGAAGGGTCACCGGACCCGAAACATTAACTCTGTTTTCTCCTTCACAGATGCTGCCAGACCCGCTGAGCTTTTCCAGCAACTTCTGTTTTTGTTCCTGATTTACAGCATCCGCAGTTCTTTCGGATTTTTATTGGCCATGGTGAGAAATTGCGTTTATTTAAAAAAAACAACATTAATTTGGGGAGATGGATCTGAAATTTGAGACATCCCCTCCCCCCGGGTCTGGGGGCGGGGTGAGAGGGAGGGGAAAAAGAGAAACGGCAGATTGTTTCATTTAAACGATCTGTAGGCTATAAATATCTAAAGCAGCCTGTCACCGGTCTTAGAGAGCTGCTCTCCACCTTAACCACGGATCAACAGGGACTTACCGACCTGTGTTTGACCTCTCTCTAGCCGCTAGACTTCGATAGGCCTGGGATTGTACAGGGACTGTGTGTGTGTGTGTAGGAAGGCGGTGGGGGTCTATGTAACACTGGGGCGGCCTGTGTCTCTCAATAACCATGTTCCCTTCTCTGCCTGGGTTTCTCTGATTGTACAAGGGCAGAGGTGTGCAAGCCATCCTATTGGCACTGTCACAGGAGACCCCCCCCCCTTCCCCCGCCTTCTTCCTTTCTCTGGGGTTGGGGGAATTCCTCTCGCTGCAATAAATGCCCAGTCCTTTTCCCCGTGCCCAGCCTGCAATGTCCGCGCAGATAAGGAAGGGCGAAGCCACAATGTGGGAAATAGAGGGGTTCCGGATCCCAGGGTCCCACACACAGTTCATTTAAACCAATCGCAGGAAACCATCCAGGGTCACTCAGTGAGTCCTAGGAACAGGAACAGGCCATTCAGCCCCTTAACACTGTCCCACTACTCAATGAGATCATGGCTGATCTGTGGCCTAAATCCACTTGCCTGCCTTTGGCCCATATCCCTCAATACCCTTGTTTAGCAAAAACAAAATTCATCGTGGGCCGAAGGGCCTGTATTGTGCTGTACTGTTCTAAAATCTCAGATTTAAAATTAACAAATGATCCAGTATCCACTGCCGTTTGTAGAAAAGAGTTCCAAACCTCTCCCACCCTTTGTGTGGGGCAATGCTTCCTAACATCTCTTTTGAAAGGTCTGGTCCTCATTCTCAGATTGTGCCCCAGGTTCTAGAATCCCCACCCAGTGGAAACAGTTTATCTTCATCTACCCTGTCTTCTCCTATTAATACACTGGAAACGTCGATTAGATCATCCCTTAAACTTCTAAATTCGAGAGAAAACAGGCCCAATTTGTCTAATCTCTCCTCGAAACCGCTGAAGTCCAGGTCCCAGTCTACATTGTAGTCCCACCAAATCCAATATATCCTTCCTAAGGAACTCCTTGTGAGGTGTTTATGTGAGGTCCCCATCGGATACAACAGTCACATCTCCCCGTGATAATCCGGATTTTGTTAATTTCAGAGAGACGAGTGAACACAGGCTAATCTCACTTGTATCGTTCGTTATCAAGTTTAACATTATTTATACATATATATGAGAAATTGCGGGGAGTTTGCCTACAATGTATTGGATAGAATTAAATCAAAGCATCTTTTTAGTTTAAAAATCTTTTTATCGGTTCGAATTGCGCGTTATGGATCGTAACTAAGAACTGTACGTGGGCACAATATTGTCTGAAGTGTATTTGAATTAAAACAACATTTCGACCCGGCCAGAACCAGTGTCAAGAAAGAAATTTTTAAAAAAACAAACTAAAATTGGAGAATGTGAGGAAATCGCGCCGTCCGTCCAATATTTCCAGCAAGGGTTTAGACTAGAGTGGGGATTAATTCCACACACAGGCGTGGGATTTTAAAGAGACGGGATAATACATGTAAAAGTACCGGGATGAGTGTAAGTGTTGAAAAACAGGGAAACGAAGATACAAAGAGGAGACGCAGAGAAAAGGTACACAGTACAAAGTACAGAAAGAGAGACGCAGAGACTGAGACAGGCAGAGAGAGATAGAGAAAGACAGAGAGAGACAGAGAAAAGGAAACAATGGGGCAAAGGAGACAGACACAGAGATAGACAGGGAGACGCACACAGAGACGGAGAAATAGATAGACACAAACACAGAGACCGTCACAGACAGAAAGACGGAGAAACAGGGACAAGAGAGGCAGAGACAGAGAGAGGGATAGAGTGAGACAAACACAGAAAGAGAGGCGGAGACAAAGTGAGACAGAGAAAGGGAGAGATAGAGGAAACGGTCTGTAACAAAGACAATAGCGATTGTGGAAGTGTCCCCATTAAAAACTCACATTCCAGAGTCCCATTAGCTCCCTCACCACAACACCTTCAATGCACGCATTCTGTGATATTTTCCTCTCATGGAACATACGCAGTGGATGTTTCGATTAGCTGCGAATCTCGGGAATTAATTGTTTATGTGCCGCATTGTGAACATTTGTTTTTTTTTTAAAAGAAAGGAGAAACTATTGCGATAAATCCTCAATCTTTAAATACAATACACACACATTCCCTCTAACGGCCTGTATCTGAAAGCCCTTGGACAGAAGTTTATTTCCAGCCAAAGTTTAACTGAATATATGTGCCCACCGCCGATTGCAAACGGACATTAAATTGATTTTTTTTAACAATAGTGTGGTCTGTTAAATTATGTTTGAACGAAAGTGGGACTGCTCTCTGCTAGAAAATCCACACCTCATCTAAACATTAACCACCTCTACAGCAGTGTCAGCATCATTCCAAACTTCACAGTCACGGTAAAAGAACAAGGACTTTCTGTATAAGGAACTGCAGATGCTGGAGAATCTGAGATAACAAGGTGTAGAGCTGGATGAACACAGCAGGCCAAGCAGCATCAGAGGAGCAGGAAGGCTGACGTTTCGGGCCTAGACCCTTCTTCAGAATCCTGTCTCTAACATATTATATCAAAAAAAAACAACTGCAGACGGTCAAGACAAAACGAGCAGAAATCCAAAGCCACATTGGGAAGGGTTAAATAAAAGACTGAATTGTGTGGAATCAGGAGCTGCTGTGAATCCCAGTCTCCAAACTATTGGGACTTTCCTCAGGTCTCTTGACCGCAGAGAGCGGGAAGGTGGAAACAGATTTAAATTCGAGGAGACCAATTGAAACTAAACTGCAGTTTGTGGGAGAAGGGGTTGGTTCGATCCTAATGACCTTTAGTTTTGAAAAAAAGAAAAGGTCTTTTTAAACATCGATTCAGCTCAGTTTTGAATCGGAATGAGGAGAGGGAAGTGTGTCAGTGCTCCGGGATATTTCTGCCCCTCTCTCTGGTTATTTTTGACACGGGGAAGGGGTGGCAGAATTCCGATAAAATCTGCCGGATTTGGGCACTGAAACACAAGCGTTTTAATTCAATGTTGAAATCAACCTTCCCCATATTTATCATATCCGCGCCGTGAAAACACTTAGACTTTAAGAAAAATACACACAGCTTTAAATTCTACTTTTTAAATTTGAAATGCTATTATTTCCGAGCTTCAGACTCCTGTATTCCATTTCTTTATCGCCTCGTTCTTTTATTTCCTCAGTTTATTATTTTCGTTTCTCTATAAGTTTTTTTTTGTTGGGATTTTGTTTTGTTAAAACGCAAAGATTGAGATCTTCGCCGCTGAGATATTTTTCGCTTCGTTTTTCTTACCTTGGACTAGGATCCTCCTGCAATAATCGGGATCTCCCGGAGACAGTTTCGCTTCTCCCGGGGACACAGAAGTCGAGGCGGATGTACCGGAGGGATCTGTCCTGGTCTGCCCGGCCTGGGTTTCGCCCCTCGGCGCCTCCTTGCCTGGATCACCCACTCCATCGCTCATGGTGTCGGCCTGTAAAAGCATTCACTCCGGTCCTGGTCTCTGGAACGGCCGCTGGCTCCGATTCACAAGGATCCGCGCCTTCCTGAAAGGGAAGAGTGATCACAATCGAGCCACCTCATCCCGAGATCAGTTCCACCGTCTCGCCATCGCCAGGGACCTTCCCCGGAGAGTGGCCCCCGACCCTCTGAGGCAACGTGAAGATACAAGAGGCCGCAGGAAGGCCAATCCCCCAGCCCCTCACCCCGCTCCCACGCCGCTAGGAGCTGGGGAGATGAGCCTAGAGCTGAAGGCGGGAGTGGCTTGTCATTCGCAACACACACCTTGGTTTCCCAAAGTTACCAGGGATCGGTCCGGGAAGGTGGAGGGGGTGGGTGAGGGGTGGGTCACCTCTCAATCAGCAAAAGGCCCTCTCCCTCACCTGGTCGCACCCTCGTCCTTTCTGAAACAGGAAACCATTGCCAAGCAGAAAGCTATTGGGTCCACAATCTTCACTGTACATCCCAGCATTAGTCCGACCAGCCACTTCCCCCACTACCCCTGTCCCTGCACACCGTTCCCAATCTCTCAGGGAATGCAGTGGGTTCTGGAGGAGGGGAGGGAGATCCAGAGAAAGGTGGAGGGGAGCGCGGGTAGTTAGAAGATGTGGTGTGGCGGGGGGGGGGGGGGGGGGGGGTGCTTCTTTAAATTCTCTGCCAAGGCCACGTAATTTCCTGTCTGCTCGTTCATTGGTAAAAACAAAGAGTCAGTTTAACTTGAGCTTTAGCGAACACGGGGGTGAATGCCCCACTAACCCCCATCTCCTTGCATTGAAACATGGAAAGAGAGAGAGAAAGGGTAACGTGAAATAATTGCTGTTTGAAACAACGAGAAGCTCAGTCAGTGTCCTGCATCTGTACAAAAACACTGGGATGAGATTGGAATTGAATAAATTTGTTTGTGGTTTCTGTCTAGATACAGCAATAAGAATGTATTCTATGTGTCTGTAAAAAGATCAAGAATATATACGGTATGTATGTAAGTACATGAATTAAAATATATCGAGTATATATGTTAATACTTTAACAAGAGTATGTACATGGTATGCATAAATATATTAACAAGAACATTAGCGATATGTGTGTAAGTACATTAATAAGATACAAAGTATTTGCGTAAATACAATGGTAAAAATATAAAGTGAATGTACAGATACATTGACAGGAATACAAACAATGTATATCAAAATACATGAATAAGGATGCATAAATATGTGTGCAGATATAATTATAAGAATATATGGTACATGTTCTGACACGTTAACACGAATATATGCAATACTTGTGTAACTGCATTAATGATAATATATAATGTGTGTCTACATATATTAAAAAGCATGCATAACGAAAAGTTTTGATATTAACACGAATATATACTATAAATTAATAGGAACAAATGAGGTATATGTGTAAAAGAAACTAGAACATGTGCAACATCTGTGTCGATACATTACTAAGAATATATAAAGTACATAGGCAAGCTTTGACCAGAATGAATTAATTACGTGTAGATCCAATGATAAGAACATAAGGTATATATTTCAATGTGCTAACAAGTGTATATAGTGGATGTGCTTGCTAGTGTAGTTCCAGCATCCACGGGTCTTTTTTTAAAAATATAGTGTATGTGTCAGTACATGAACAAGAATACTTACAGTATCATTGCACATACATTCATAAGAATGTATATAATTTGTGTAGGAACGTGAATAAACACATGTACATGTACACATGATAAGCCTGCATACATACAATGTGTGTGTGTGTACACTGTGTGGTCTCACTGAGACATGGATAGAGGTTTAGGAACTCGGAGACTTTAGGAAACTCGCAGTCTCTCTGAATTGCACTTTGACCGGGAGGTTGGGGGGCTGGGTGGGTGGCAATGGGAGCCCGGCCACGAGGGGGTTAATAATCCCGCCTTCAGCTGATAGGGGGGGGGGGGGGGGGGGGGGGTGATTTTTTTTTTAATTTGAGGCATAACATTCCCTGGGCGCTGGGTCCGGGACGGCTGTGTGTGAGAATCTAATTGCAGACACCGGCCGGGCTCCCAGCTTCTACAGGGGCGGATAATGGCCACTGTAAAATTGTATCCAGCCCCTGGCCTTCACCCCAGCCCAGATCCCCTCCGACCCTACCCCATCTCACCGCTCCTACAAACTACACTCCAGAACCCGTTCTCTCTTTGCAAGGACCGCGGTGGGTGAATTTTTTTTCCCTACAATATGTACCAAGCAGTGAGAGAGTAGGGGTTGAATACTGGCTAAATCACGTTATTGATCATTACAAGAATTGTTTAAGGAGCAAGGGGCTGAAGTCTGCTCTTGATGACTATGTGGCCACCCTGACTGTAGTTTCATTCAGTCTTAGTGTAACCCTCGTTTCAATGTGTTGACCAAACTGTATCAAGACTGAAATAAAAACGAACAAAACTCCGGCGTTACAAATCCTCGCAAACATACACTGTACACGCACACACAGTGAAATAACCCTGGAAACTAGTACACACCAATAATAGAGACAAAAATATACACAAACCGTAAGACGGGCACATAAATCGATATAGACAGGAAAACGTGTGTAAAAAACACAGAAATGCGGTGACAAATATACAGAAATATATCGGTATAAATACATTAATCTTCATAAACCTCACAGGTCTCTCCACACAATTACACGGGAGTATATTTCACACAGTGACACAGGACTATATATACACATACACCAACATAAAAACAGGATCACACATTGCTGGAAAAACTCAGCGTGTTTGGCAGAATTGTTTTGTTTCTGATTTCCAGCATTTGAGGTTTTGTTTTGTTTCTTTTTAACCAATATAAATATTTACACAATACAGTACTATGTACATACACAAATATAGACACATGCATTTACATCAAATACAGAACCATATATACACAGAAATGTAGACATATACATTTGCGCAAATACAGAGCCATATAGACACAAAAAAAAGATACGTACATTTAGAAAAATACGGAACTATATTCACACACAAATATAAACATATACATTTACACAAATACAGAACTGTATATATACACAAATATATGCGTATGCATTTACAAATACAGAACTATACACACACGTAAATATAGAAAAATACATTTACACAAACACGGGGCTATATATACCCAAAAAGCAGACATTTACATTCACACATATACAGAACTATATACTCGCAGAAATATCGACATATAAATTTACACAAACACAGAACTATATATACATTCATAAAGATATATGCATTTATACAATTACAATACTATACATGTACAGAAATATGGACAGATAAATGAACAGGCACTGGGTTACATATACAGACACACAGGGACATATTTACGCGTCTCCACACTCCACAATCTTAATGTCTGTCCCAATTTGTACATATAAAAAAATCCCAAATCATCTTCCAGTTTATTGTCTCAGTTTTGTTTTACAGTTCTTCTTGCCGCTTGAGATTAGTTTCTGATCATTATCGGGGGCCTCTCCGGCTCTAAACACCAGGTTTCAATCTCCAGCACAATATGCAACAAACAATCCTTTCTTTCCTTTCCATAAAATTACAATCGTACGCTTTCTCCCTTTTCATCTCTCTCCTCTTTCGTTTCCTCCCTTTACAATTCATCCCTCTTTCCCTTTCTTTAACCTCCTTCTCACGTCTTTCCGGCCGCATTTATTTTACTTTCGAGCCTTGTTCGTTCCCCACATTTTGTTCGCTCTGTTTTCCCTCTCGTTCTCTCTGCGGCTCCCGGTTCCCCCTTTCCCTCCCATCGCTCCTTCTCTTCTCTATCTCTCCCCTTTATTCCCCCGTTCCATTTCTCGATTTATTTTGAAGTTGGGAGCCGACTGATAAGCAAACCCATTCTAAACATTCCACACACAGACAGACTGGCAATTTGCAAGGTAGCTGAGTGTTTCAGTGTGTTTCCAGACGTGAGAGAGGAGGGAACGATCTAAATAAACAGCTAAATGACGAATTCCTCAGTTCAGGATTCTGAATTTCAAATCTATGATAAGCTCAGAAATGTTCTTATATAGTTCCCGTCTCACTCTCTCTTTCCGCTCGCACTTTCACGTTTTATTCCTCTATAACCTCGTGAAATTGTGCCTCGTAAACTTGAAAGGATTCAGAAAAGATTTACAAGGATGTTGCCCAGGGTTGGAGGGTTTGAGCTACAGGGAGAGGCTGAATATTTTCCCCGGAGCGTAGGATGCTGGGGGGCATGGATAGGGTGAATAGACAAGGTATTTTCCCCAGGATAGGGGAGTCCAAAACTAGAGGGGCATAGGTTTAAGGTGTGAGGGGAAAGATTTAAAAGGGATTTAAGGGACAACTTTTTTACGCAGAGGGTGGTGCGGGTATGGAATGAGCTGCCAGAGGAAGTGGTGGAGGCTGGTACAATTACAACATTTAAAAGGCATCTGGATGGCTATATGAATAGGAAGGGTTTAGAGGGATATGGGCCAAATGCTTCCAAATGGGGCTAGATTAATTTAGGATTTCTGGTCGGCATGGACAAGTTGGACCGAGGGGTCTGTTTCCGTGCTGTGCATCTCTGCGACTATAAATGTGTTTACAAAATGATTATTATTGGTGAAAACAAAATAAATAAAGATACAATCAACTTGATCTTTGGAGTTCAGGCCCCAGTGCCCCTCACCATTCATTTGGGGATAATTTTGATACCGTTCTCTTGGTTCACAAAGTCCCAGTGGGTGGGGGTCTATTACTCTGTGAGCAGGAGAATATACACGGACACATTTACATCCCGGACTCAGGGAGCTACGGCTCCCCGTGGGAAGTGTGGAATTATAAAATTTAACTTTCAGAGACAGTGGGACACAGCCAAGGCTAGTCCAGCTTTTCCAACAGCAGCCTGCAATCACAGAGAAACGCCGTTCGGCCCATCATTCCTGTTCTTGGGTAGAGCTCAATAGTCTGTCTCTTGGACAGAGCAGCGAGGAAGCTCTTTAGTAGACGGTGGCTGAAGGTAGTGGTTCCAGCACCACCCCCAAAACCAGAAAAACCGCACCTTTCGTAGCCTAGAAAGTTCCAGAAGCGCCAAAGCGGTCAATGAAATCAATTTGAAGCGCAGCCACTGCCTTAATATCGAAAGAATCGGGAATGTGGGGGAGATACCTTACTGTTAATATCATACAAAGCAGCTCCTATAATCCAATCCAATCCAATAGACTGGTGTTCACATTGAACCAGCGCTGTGTGCTCTCACTGTAACAGTCACACTCTCAGATTAGAACACACACAACCCGGGCCGAGTGGAATCAATCGGGAGAATACTGCTCTGACCGTCAGCAGCGCCACACAAAACCTGAGCTGGGAATAAACGGCGGAAGACTAGCTTCTTGCAGGAATTCAACTGCTCCAGATCTTCAATGTATGTAAGCGTTTCTAGGTGAGTGAGAGACAGTCTCTCAGTGTGGCTGTACGTGTGTGTGTGTGTGTGTGTGTGTCCATGTGAATGTGTGTGTTAGAGACAGTCTGACAGTGTG
>NW_025966132.1:44838-62553 GCF_021869965.1 Rhincodon typus | reverse complement strand
ACACACATTCACACATAGTCACACATACACACTCACATACACACATTTACACACAGACACACACTAACTCACATGAATGCACGTACACACTCACACAACTACACATCTGTTCAGTCCATGTGAAGTGTGGGGTGAACAGTGAACAAGTCACACTGAGATTACAGAAGGAATGTGAGCCTTGTCAGTGACTGATTTAGCCAGGAACAGGTGGCTCAACATAACCCCTTTCTGCCAAACCAGGCAGTCCCCACACACCGCTGTAACCCCGCACACCGCCCCCCCATCCCCACCCCAATCATGTATTCACAAGCGCGCACATCACTGCCTTTGGGCTTTTGTTCACCATTGCCCCCTGAACCTACCCTCTCAATGTTGCTTCCTGAATGTATGTCAGCTTGGAAAGCTGTGCTCATGATTGGGAGAAACAATACCAGGAAGAGAACAACTGGAACACAAATATCAATACAGAACCAGCAGCATCAGTGGGCAATTTCACTGCTCCAATTCCGTCTTGTAACTGTTAACATTTCATGAGTTATTATGTAATATACAGCATTGTACCCAGCAACAAGATGTAAACAATAGCATATACAGTATAAATGCTTTAATCTTAAGGTGCACGAACAGTGGAGGGAGTGAATGTTGAAAGAGATGGATGTGCTGCCAGTCTAGCAGGGTTCTTTAGAGTGCTGATATCATTGCACTCATTTAATCAGACGGCAATGTTCCATCACACTCCAGGTGCAGAAGTAAGCCATTCAGCCCATCGAGGCTGCTCCGCCATTCAATAAGATCGTGGCCGTTCTGATAATCCTCAACTCCGTTCCTATCAAGAGTGCAGCAGCTGGTTTGCACACACAGCAGGATCCCACAACTGCAATGTGGTCATGGTTAGATAATCTTTACTCGTGACATTGGGCTGAGGGATAAGTATTTGGGCAGGATACTGGGGAGTGAACTCTGCGCACCGTGAGATGTTTTATATCCCCACCTGAGAGGGTGGTTGGAAGCTTCAGTTTAATGTCACAGCTCCTCTAGGTAGTGCTGCACTCCCCTGAATACCGCAGGAGAGAGTGACGTTTAGAGTGAGCTTTTAAACACACCACGAGCTAACTCGGAGAGGAGGTCTTTATTCATTAATGGGACGAGGGCGTCGCTGGCTAGGGCAACATTTATTGCCCATCCCTAATTGCCCAGAGGACAGTTCAGAGTCAACCACATTGCTGTGGGCCTGGAGTCACATGTAGGCTTGACGAGGTAAGGATGGCAGTTTCCTTCCCTGAAGGACATTAGTGAACCAGATGGGTTTTTCCCAACAACCGACAATGGATTCACAGTCATCATTAGACTCTTAGTTCCAGATATTTTATTGAATTCAAATTCCACCATCTGCCGCAGCAGGATTCGAACCCAGGTCCCCAGAACATTATCTGGGTCTCTGGGTTAACAGCTCAGCAATAGTACCACTAGGCCATCACCTCCATCCATGAGCCGGGAATGATGCTCCTCATAGCTGTGCTGGCACTGGTCCAGTTGGTTTGGTGGTACAATGAGGAAAAATTTAATTTAGCCCCACTCTGTGTTCATGGTCGCTCCTGCAGCATGAGCTAGCCAGGCAGGATCCCATCGCTCCGCTGTGCTGTTTGGGAATTTCAAGATCGGAGTTGTTAGCGAGGCTGGATCGCGATGGGGTGCCTCCCCAGATGTGTGTGTACGAGAGGCCCTGTTCTGAAACGCCTTGCTGGGCAGGTCAGGACCTTTACAGATATGGTGGCTGTGCATGTCACAGTGAATGGATGTTAAACTGGCAATGCGTGGCTAACCTTCCGAAACGGCTCTTTCACACCCTCCGACTGAACATAAACTCGTCCTGTTTCCCTCTCTGCAGCTTACAGAACCATCTCAGCTGTGAACGGGCCACTGGTGGTACTGGATAATGTGAAGGTACGGGCTAAGTCATAGAGTAACGGTGTGTGCTGGGTGTGGGGCCTGATGATTACAGCGCAAACAGTGTTTTCTTTACCCTGTCAGTCCTCGAGCTGTTGGTTTGAACATGTGAGCCAGGGAGCTGAGCTTCTATTGTTCCCCTTCACTGGGCAACTCGTTCATTAAGGGACCATCAACAACATCACTTCCTTATCGAGAGGCGTCAGGGGTAATGATGCATGAGGCAGGCTCAGAGAGGTCATTCCTGACCCCAGTGTGAGAAATGTCACTCTCAGTTGATCAGCATGCCCAACCGACTGGGAGGTGGCAAATCCGCGGTGAGGACCTCGCAAATGCAGGTACAGCAGCTGACAGTCACTCTGTGCGTGAAGGAATGGCCTTCTGTTCTACTGCAAATACACATCACACTCCCCAGGAACAGGGACAGCACAGGGTTAGATACAGAGTAAAGCTGCCTCTACACTGTCCCCATCAAACACTCCCCAGGACAGGGACAGCACGGGGTTAGATACAGAGTAAAGCTTCCTCTACACTGTCCCCATCAAACGCTCCCCAGGACAGGGACAGCACGGGGTTAGATACAGAGTAAAGCTCCCTCTACACTGTCCCCATCAAACACTCCCAGGAACAGGGACAGCACGGGGTTAGATACAGAGTAAAGCTCTCTCTACAATGTCCCCATCAAACACTCCCCAGGACAGGGACAGCACGGGGTTCGATACAGAGTAAAGCTCTCTCTACAATGTCCCCATCAAACACTCCCCAGGACAGGGACAGTGCAGGGTTAGATACAGAGTAAAGCTCCCTCTACACTGTCCCTATCGAACACTCCCAGGACAGGGACAGCATGGCGTTAGATACAGAGTAAAGCTCCCTCTGCACTGTCCCCATTAAACATTTCCAGGACAGGGACAGCATGGGGTTAGATACAGAGTAAAGCTCCCTCTGCACTGTCCCCATCAAACACTCCCCAGCACAGGGACAGCATGGGGTTAGATACAGAGTAAAGCTCCCTCTACAGTGCCCCCATCAAACACTCCCCAGGACAGAGACAGCACAGGGTTAGATACAGAGTAAAGCTCTCTCTACCATGTCCCCATCAAACACTCCCAGGACAGGGACAGCACAGGGTTAGATGCAGGGTAAAGCTCTCTCTACACTGTCCCCCCATCAAACACTCCCAGGATAGGGACAGCACGGGGTTAGATGCAGGGTAAATCTCCCTCTACACTGTCCCCATCAAACACTCCCAGCACAGGGACAGATAAAGGTGCAGGTAGTGTTGTCTGTGTGAACAGCTCACAGAGGGTCCCTGCAGCCCTGGTCTGGACAGGGAACGGCTGATCGCTGTCTCTCCAGCTCCTCCAGTGCCTCTGTCAACCAGACACTGACAGCACAGCGTGTCCCTGTACATTCAGATGTTACTGGCCCTTTGTTGGAAGGCATCGTGTAAATCCCCCACCAACCCCGTCCCCCCGTCTGATGGGATCTTGTTTTGTGTTTGGAGTCTTTGGATTCTGTTCTTTTCTCGCAGTTTCCGAAATACGCGGAGATTGTTAACTTCACCCTGCCGGATAGCAGTGAGCGCAGTGGGCAGGTGTTGGAGGTCGTTGGATCCAAGGCTGTGGTTCAGGTAAATCCAGTCATTGATGCAGTGCCAGGTCCTAACCCACTGGGACAGGGCCTTGAACAAACAGCAGAGACCAGCTGCTGTGTCAACTCAACCAAACTGTTTGCAAACTCAGGCTCTTGACCGATACAGAGTTGAGTCTCTAACCCCATACCCTGTCCATCACCAAAGCAATTATTGTAGAATAAAATTGTTACAAGAATCCCTACAGTGTGGAAGTAGGCTGTTCAGCCCATCACACCCACACCAACCCACCTGTAACTCTGCATTTCCCATGACCCATCTACCTAACCTGTACACTACAGGTAATTTAGCATAGCCAATCCACCTATCTTTGGATTGTGGGAGGAAAGCCCACACAGACACAGGGAGAATGTATAAACTACACACAGACAGTTACCCAAAGCCAGAATCGAACCTGGGTCCCTGGCGTTGTGAGGCAGCAGTGCTAGCCACTGAGCCACTATGCCATCCCAAATCACCTCCCACCTTGTTAACTTTGTCTTTCTCTGGGCTTGCCTCAGCTCAGCTTCTGCTCCAACATTCGCCCATGCCTTTGTTACCTTGCAATCTTGATTCCAACACACTCCTGGCTGCAGTCTCGTCCTGTATCATCCAGAAATATCAGTCCATCTATCACCTGTCTCTTGCCTCACGTTACCTGTCCCCCTGCACTGGCATTGGGAAATCTCCAACTTCAAATCCTTCCCAATCTCCCCGATCTCCTCCTTCCCAACATCCTTCCAAGGTCTCGGCATTGCTCTGATCCTGATCTCTACAGCAACCCCAGTTTAAAAGCTCCACCATCGGAGACCATTCCTTCAACTGCCTGGGGCTCTAACCTCTGGAATTTCCTCATTAAAATTCTCTACCTTTCCCTATCTCTGTCTCTCCGTCTGGCTCCCCACTTGCTTTAAAACATTACCCTTTGGCCTAAACTTTTGATCACTTGTGCTCAATGCCCTTCACCTTGCTCAGTGCCTAACTCTGCTAATTTCCTGTGAAGGACCTCAGGACATGTGAATGCTTCAAAGGTGGCTATATAAATGCAAGTTGTTATTGGGTGGGAAAGTGGGTGACAGCCTGAGATTTTGTCTTCTCTCTCTCTCTCTCTCTTTACCAGGCTCCTGCAGTTGACTGATTTGCTCTGTACACTTTGCTTGGAGTCAGTGTGACTATATATTTTCTATTTTACTTTATATTTTGTTCTGCAGGTATTTGAAGGAACATCAGGCATTGATGCCAAGTTGACAGCCTGTGAGTTCGTTGGAGACATCCTCCGTGCGCCAGTGTCAGAGGATATGCTCGGTGAGAGGATTGTTTGAGCGTGTGCTTGCCTGAACAGCTAATCTCTGGTTAGGCCTTAAGTTGTTCCCACAATCAGCCTGATATGCATGAGGTCCTTCCGTCTCTGCCTTAGCTCCAACCTTGTACAGAGCCTGCCCCACCTCCCTCTGCACACTGCTACGTTACAGATACATCTCTATATATTCCTCAAATCCCATCTCTGCAATGGGATAGAGGAACAGGAGTAGGCCACTCAGCCCCTTGAACCTGTTCCACCACTCAGTGAGATCGCGGCTGATCTGTGGCCTAACTCCATATACCTGCCTTTAGCCCATATCCCTTAATATCTTTACTGAATAAAAACAGATCTACCTCAGATGTAAAATTAATAACTGATCCTGAATCCTCCGCCATTTGTGGGAGAGAGCTCCATCACCCTTAGTGCGTAGAAGAGCTTCTTAACATTCACCAGGATGTTGCCTGGGATGAAAAGTATCAGTTATGAAGAGAAAATTGGATAGCCTGGGTTTGTTTTCCCTGGAGCAGAGGAGGCTGAGGGGTACAAAATTATGACAGACATAGAGTCGATGGTGAGAATCTTTTCCCCTTATTAGCAGATGTGCCCACGACCAGAGGGCATAGGTTTAAGTTGAGGAGTAAGTGGTTTGGAGAAGATCAGAGAAAGAATTGTTTTGGCCCAGAGGCTGGTAGAAATATGGAAGGTGCTGCCTGAGAAGGTGGTAGAGGCAGGTACTCTTGCAACATTTAAGAAGCATCTGGACGAGCACTTAAAATGCCAGGGCATAGTAAGCTATGGACCAAGTGCAGGTAAATGGGATTAATGTAGTTTGGTGTTTGTGAATTGGATTGACATGGTGGGTCGGAGTGAGTGAGCAGGAAGCACAGAGGGCACGCACAGTGAGTGATGTTGGGGGTTGGAGTGGGTGAGGGAGGAGACAGTGTCAGTGGAAGACAATGAACCTTTGGTGGGTGCACTCACAGAGACAGAGAGAGTGTGAGGTGTTGGCGACAAGATGGTGGCACTTATGCTCCTCCCACAGAACTGGCCATGGCCCCCAGGCACCCAATGCCTCCCCTTCTCTCTAAACAGGCAAAATATAGAAATATAAATCAAAATCAACACTGTGCATGGGTCAACATTTTGAGGGTGGGGCAGCGGATATTATCCACATGGACTTTACTAAATTGCTTGTGCTGTGCCGAGGGCACAAAGAGGTTTACCAGGATGTTGTCTCAATTGGAGTGTGTTAGCCTTAAGGAGAGTTTGGGAAAACTTGGATTGTTTTCGCTAGAGCGTCAGAGGCTGAGGGGCAACCTGATAGAAGTCTATAAAATTATGAGACACATGGATAGGGCGGATAGTCGGAGACTTTTTTTTTCCCCAGGGTGGAAATGTCAAATACCGGGGGCATAGGGTTAAGATGAGGCATGGTGGCAGCGGGGGGGGAGTTTAAAGGAGATGTGTGAGACAAGTTTTTTTACACAGAGGGTGGTAGGTGCCTGGAACACGCTGCCAGAGGAGATGGTAGAAGCAGACATGAGAGCGAGGTTTTAGAGGCATTTAGACAGACGCATGAACAGGGAGGGAATAGAGGAATACAGACCATGTGCAGGCAGGTGGGATTCATTTAGAATGGC
The DNA here is from genome assembly GCF_021869965.1 of Rhincodon typus. Taxonomy (NCBI): domain Eukaryota; kingdom Metazoa; phylum Chordata; class Chondrichthyes; order Orectolobiformes; family Rhincodontidae; genus Rhincodon; species Rhincodon typus. The sequence continues at coordinate 56,030 of NW_025966132.1, read as the reverse complement.
ATCACGGTCAGCACAGACATGGTGGGCCGAAGGGCTTGTTCCTGTGCTGTACTGTTCTATGTTCTACGACTCCTGGTACCCACATGATGAAATGTCATGGCTCTTCATCTCTTTGAGAGCCTTGTCCTTGTTGATATCCCCAGGTCGAGTGTTCAATGGATCAGGGAAGCCAATCGATAAGGGGCCTGCTGTAGTGGCAGAGGATTTCCTCGATATAAATGGTGAGTCTCTCTTTCTACACTCTATATCACTGTGAGCTTCAAAAGGACACCTAGTCATAGCGGGGGGATGCTCTCTCATTAGAGAGAGAGGGAGAGAGGATTGGAAACAAAAACAGGAATTGCTACAGAAACCTAGTGGGTCTGGCAGCCTCTGTGGAGACAAACCAGAGTTAGTGTTTCAGGTCCAGACCAGAGACGAGTGGAGGTGGTTTAACCTGACGATGTGGCGAGGGGAGAGATCAGGAAGTTGGCATGTCCATGGTAATAAGCTCAGCCAGTGTGGGAATTGAAGCTATGCTGTTCTACCTTGAATGGTGGGCACTGACCAAAGTTGGCAGAGTGTCTGGGTGCTAGTCTTCTGGTGGGTACTGGAGAGGACTCAGAAACAAGTAGCAGAGCAGCTGGAGAGAGAGGGTGAACGATGGTGAGAAACCCAAGCACATTCTGCATTTAAGCAAAGGAAGGGCAACTAAGGAGAGTGAGAAATGGGGCAGACACGGTGGCTCAGCGGTTAGCACTGCTACCTCACAGCGCCAGGGACCTGAGTTCAATTCCAACCTCAGGCAACTGTCTGTGTGGAGTTTGCACATTCTCCCTGTGTGGGTTTCCTCTGGGTGCTCTGGTTTCCTCCCACAGTCCAAAGATGTGCAGGTTAGGATCAACTGGCCATGCTAAATTACCCCATAGTGTTCAGGGATGTGCAAGATAGGTTGGTTAGCCATGGGAAATGCAGGGTTAAGGGGATAGAGTTGGCAGGGGAGGGTCTCCAGGGGATGTTCTTCAGAGGGTCAGTATGGATTCAATGGACCAAATGACCTGCTTTCACACTGTAGGGGTTCCATGAAATGGGAACAGGAGCAGGCTTTAGGATCTCTCAGACTCCAATCAAAAAAGAACACATCTGTCCTTTTAGATCGATTCCACATTCGTACCCTACAAGAGGGGAGAACAAAATGGAATCCAGTCTTTAAACCATTCCAAAGATGAGTCACACTGGACCCGAAACATTAACTCCGCTTGCTCTCCACAGATGCTGCCAGACCTGTTGAGTTTCTCCAGTAATTTCTCTGTTTGTTTCACAAATTCCTTCATGGGCATTGCTGGCTGGGCAAGCCTTTGCTTCCCTGTCCCTAAATGCCCCTGAACTGAGAGGCTTTCAGAGTGAACACCATTACTGTGGGTCGGGAGTCACAGCGATCAGAAGGGAATAATTCCAGATTGACATTGCACTCTTCATGGCTCGCTCCTCCCTGGGTTTATTTTTGTTGTTTTGTGACTCCCAGGACAGCCGATAAACCCGCAGTGTCGGATTTACCCTGAGGAAATGATACAGACCGGAATTTCACCCATTGATGTGATGAACAGCATCGCCCGAGGTCAGAAAATCCCAATTTTCTCAGCAGCTGGACTCCCACACAATGAGGTAATGTACACTGCATTTCTCCTAACGAGAGAGTAGGGTCCGAGAGCAGCGAGGTGATGCTGGACTTGTACAAGACCCTTGTTAGACCTCAGCTGGAGATTTGTACACAGTTGTGGGTGGCACATTATAGGAAGGATGAGGATACACGAGAGACAGTGCAGAAGCGATTTACAAGAATGGCCCCAGGAAATGAGACACTTCGGTGAGGAGTATGGATCGAAGAAGTTGGGAAGTTGGAGAGAAGGCTGCTCAGAGGAGATCTGATAGAGATTTTCAGAATCCTGAGCGGGCTGGACAGACCGAGAAGGTGTGGCAGTTTGTAAATGCCGACTCTCATAACGGGAACATCTTCCATTGATGCGGATCTGAGAGTATTAGTGGATTTAGAAAGGTTAAGGCTGCAGGCCGAGGAAGTGAGGGGGGTAGGGAGGGAGTAGGGGAGTGAGGGAGCAAGTCGGGGAGGGAGTGAGCAGGGGAGGGGGGTCAGGGGGGAGTGAGGGCGTGGGGGAGAGAGTGAGTGAGGGAGTGAGGGGGGACGGAGGGAGCGAGTAGGGGAGGGAGTGAGGAGGGGAGGGAGGGAGGGTGTAGGGAAAGGGGGGATAGTGAGTAGGGGAGGGTCACCAGCAGAGTATCTGAAAGACAGAGTCAGTGCTGTGGATAATACACACACTCCGTGTGCAGTACAGCCCTCAGCTCAGCAACAGGACGGTGAGGACCCTGGGGGGAGGGGGGGGGGGGGGGGGGGCCGATGTCAGATTTCCCAGATTGGAGCCGGAGCTGGGAGGTTCGGTCTCGTCTGCAGCACAGATTGATCAGACTGGCACCTTCCTCTCTCTGAATATAAAAAAAACAGGAGGCTCTGGGCCTAATGTAGGAAAGTGGGAGTAATGTAGGCTTTGTAGGTGGCAGTACAGACTGAATGGGCCGAAAGGCCTCTTCTGTACTGTAATTCTTGACAGTAGACTTTAAAATTGTGAAAAGGTTTGATTTTCGAGAGGCCAGATGTGGAGAAGATGTTCGCACTTGTCAGCCCTTGGAACTGTCAATATCAGAGTCACCAAGAAGCTCCCTGGGACATTGAGGAGAAAGGCCTCAGTCACAGGGGGTAGAGAATGTGGGCCTGATTACCACAGGGAGTGGTCAATGTGAATCCGAACGGGAACTGGATAAACACACGAGGGAGAACGAATTACCAGGAGATGTTGATGGAATTGGCTGAAATAGGATTCCCATGTGAAACACAAACCCAGTCAGGAGCCAATAGGCCGACAAGAATGTTTCCCTAACTCTGTACGGAGAGACTGAAGTGGGAGCACTTTAATGAGATTTACCTCCTCCTCCAGAAATATCCAGGGGCTAGCCAATTGGATGCAAAATAGACTTGAAGGTAGGAGACTGAGGGTGTGGTAGAGGGTTGTTTTTCAGACTGGAAGCCTGTGACCAGTGGTGTGCTGCAAGGATCGGTGCTGGGTCCACTGTTGTTTGTCACTCATAGAAACGATTTGGACCTGAATATGGGAGGTATGGTTAGTGAGTTTGCAGAAGACACCAAAATAAGTGGTGTAGTGGGCAATGAAGAAGGTTACTTCAGAGTACAATGAGATCCTTGATCAGATGAGTCAAGGAGTGGTAGATGGAATTTAATTCAGATAGATGTAAGGTGCTGTACTTTAGACTTATACAGTTAATGGTAGGGCCATGGGGAGTGTGGCCGAAGAAAGAGACCGAAGGGTGCAGGTGCATAGCTCCTTGAAAGTGGAGTCGCAGGTAGACAGGATAGTGAGGAAGGTGTTTGGTATGCTTGCTTTCATTGGTCAGAATATTGAGTACAGGAGTTGAGATGTCATAGAACAGAGAACATAGAACAGTACAGCACGGTATAGGCCCTTCGGACCATGATGTTGTGCTGACCTATTATCCTACTAAGATCACCTGCCCTGCATACCCTACATTTTACTATCCTCCATGTGCCTATCCAAGAGTCGCTTAAAAGTCTCTAAAGTATCTGACTCCACTACCACTGCTGGTAGCGCAGAAAATTTTCTGAAGCAGGGTCTACGCCCAAAACGTCAGCCTTCCTGCTCCTATGATGCTGCTTGGCCTGCTGTGTTCATCCAGCTCTACACCTTGTTATCTCAGATTCTCCAGCATCTGCAGTTCCTACTATCTCTGTTGGACTATAACCTGGTGTCGTGTGATTTCTGACCTTCCTCAGATATAAATCTAGATATCACTTCAGAACTTGAAGTAAATCAATTTTTCACAATCCTTCAAAATTCAAGTCCTCAATAAAAAAGTAAGAAATAAGTAAGAGATAACAAGGTGTAGAAGTGTAGAACTCCAGCATCTGCAGTTCCTACTATCTCTGAAGAAATAAGTAAGACTGATTTTCACCTGGGAGGGGCTGGTGTCTGCAACGAGGATGTGAATAATGTATGGTTCTGAAGTGGTTAATTCTCATGTTTTATTGACTCGTCTCTTTTGACCGACTGACGAGACACAGCCTGTGGATGGAGACAGGGAATTTACTCTTGCTTTTGGGACGAGTTGTATCTGTACCAGCTCCCTGGTCATTACCTCGAACTGAATGCAGTTGCACTTATCATGCAATAAACCTTCTTGATATCTAGGATCAGTGCCTCTTCTGCGGATACTCCATGGTCGGTGTGTCCTCTGCCATTAATCACTGGGTAGGCCAAAATCAAAGGAGAGTTGGTTTCAGAAAGGGTCTCAGTCTGTTGTGGTTTATTTCTCTGTCTGTGTTTCTGTGACTGTATTGCAGATTGCTGCCCAGATCTGCAGGCAGGCTGGTCTGGTCAAGAAAGCTAAGGATGTCGTGGATTACAGTGAGGACAACTTTGCCATTGTGTTTGCAGCGATGGGGGTGAGTCCTGCCGTTTGATGGTATCATTCTCGTTCACAGTCTCCCCACGAATGCTTTCCCCTCCATTGCAGAGCCACAACAGGAGACAGCCTGGCAGGATAAGCTCCCAGGAGCTTGCTAGTCTGCAATGTGCTTCCTACTGCAGTCAAATATCAGGGAAACAAAAGGTTTATCTAGTTGCTATGTAACGAGAGAACTTCCAGCAATATTAGACTAATCCCCCACTATCAACATCCTGGGCGTTATCATTGACCAAAAACTTAACTGGACTCACCACATAAACACAGTGGCTACAAGAGCAGGTCAGAATCTAGGAATACTGTGATGAGTAACTCCCCTCCTGACTCACCAAAGCCTGTCCACCATCTACAAGGCACAAGTCAGGAGTGTGATGGAATACTCCCCACTGGCCTGGATGGGGGCAGCCCCAACAACACTCAAGAAGCTCGACACCATCCAGGACAAAACAGCCGCTTGATTGGCACCACATCCACAAGCATCCACTCCCCCCACCACCGACGCTCAGTAACAGCAGTGTGTACTATCTACAAGATGCACTGCAGAAATTCACCAAAGATCCTCAGACAGCACCTTCCAAACCCACGACCACTTCCATCTAGAAGGACAAGGGCAGCAGATACATGGGAACACCACCACCTTCAAGTTCCCCTCCAAGCCACTCACCTTCCTGACTTAGAAATATATCGTCATTCCTTCACTGTCACTGGGTCAAAATCCTGGAATTCCTTCCCTAAGGGCATTGTGGGTCAACCCACAGCACATGGACTACAGTGGTTCTAGAAGGCAGCTCACCACCACCTTCTCTTGGGGATGGGCATTAAGAACATAAAAGAAAAGGAGTATGAGTGGGCTATTCGGCCCTTCAAGCCTGCTACACCATTCAATAAGATCATGGCTGATCTGCTCCAGGCCTCAACTCTTCTTTTGTCTAAACTCCTCGGTAATTCAATTAACTATCTCCCTCCTCTTTAAATACTTTCAGTGATCCAGGCTCCGCAACTCTCTGGAGCATGGAATTCCAGACATTCTTTACTCTCCGAAAGAAGAAATTCCTTGGCATCTCAGTTTCAAGTGAATGTCCCGTTATTCTGTAACAACGTCCCAAAGTCTGGGATTCCCCACCAGTCCCCAAATATCTTCCCAACAACTACCCCATCAAGCCCCCTCAGAATTGTGTATGTTTCTATAAGATTACCCCTCATTCTTCTAAACTCTGATGAATGAAATCCTAACCTGTTCTTGTTAAGTCAAACCCTTCCTTCCAGGAATCAGCCAGTGAATATTGTTTGAATAGCCACCCATTTTTGTAAAGTACAGGGACCAAGCCCGTACACAGTACCCCGGTACAACACCCTGTTCAATTTTAACAGGGCTTTGCTATTTTTAAACTTCAACTCTCGAGCAGTGAAAGCCAAAACTCCATTCGCCTTCTGAATTACTTGCTGCAACTCCATGCTAACTTTTTGTGTTTCATGCACAAGATCAGCTATCTCCCTCCATGCTGCAATCTCTCTGTTTAAATAGTAACTTTTACTTTTGATTCTTCCTACCAAAGTGCATGACCTTACACTTTCCTACGATAAATTCAATCTACAATGGGGAGATGATGGCCTAGTGGTATTGTTGCTAGGCTGTTAACACAGAGACCCCACTGATGTCCTGGGCTCAAATCCTGCCATGGTGGAATTTGAATTCACTTTTTAAAAAATCTGCAATTAAGAGTCTAATGATGATAATAAACCCATTGTTAATTGTCAGGGAAATCCCATCTGGTTTATTAATGCCCTTTAGGGAAGGAAGCTGCCATTCTTACCTGGTCTGGCCTATATGCAACTCCAGATCCTTAGCAGTGGGATTGATTCTTAACTGCCCTCTGGGCAAATAGGGATGGGCAATAAATGTTGGCCTATCCAGCAATACCTTTATCCCTTGAGTGAATTTTAAAAAACGATTGTTGCTTACTCACTCGATCCATCTTTCTCCCCTTACAGGTGCCTTATGTCCTCATTATAACATACCCTACCAACTATTATTATATTATCAGCAAATCTGGTTACACCACACTGTGACCCTTATTACTGAGACTCTGTGACTGATGTTTGTGGCTCAGTGGTTAGCACTGCTGCCTCACAGCGCCAGGGACCTGGGTTTGATTCCACTCTCGGGCAACTGTCTGTGTGGAGTTTGCACGTTCTCCTTGTGTCTATGTGAGTTTCTTCCGGTTTCCTCCCACAGACCAAAGATGGGCAGGTTAGGTGTATTGACCATACTAAATTACCCACAGTGTTCAGGGATGTGTGGGTTGGGTTCATTAGCAAGGTTACAGGGATAGGGTAGGGGGATGGTTCTGAGTGGGATGCTCTTCAGAGGATCAGTGTGTACTTCTTAGGCAGAATGGCCTGTTTCCACACTCTAGGAATTCTATTAAAAAAATCAATACTCAATCCATGTTAAAAGAGTATCACTCAATACCATAAGCTCCTCTCCTGTGCAATAACCTTAAAACTGGCACCCCACTGAATGGTTTAGAAATCTAAATGCACTCCATGTACAGTTTTCCCTTTATCAACTCTGCTTGTTATATCCTCGAAGCAAATTTGTCACACATGATTTCCCTTTCAGAAAACAGGTTGACTCTGTTTAATTGTGTTAAGTTTATCTAAACATCCAGTTATTTCTTTCTTAATAATGGACTTTAGCATCAATTACAGATCCCTGATCAATGCTGGTCTAGCCCAGGGATATCCACAGCCCATTGAAGAATATTAAAAAATTGTATCAAAATGCAAAGTTGAGAAGCTCCATGCTCTAATCCTGCTCCTAATCCTGACATTTTTCTGGAGTATTCTTTGGCAATGATTACAATTTGACTGGTATTTGAACTGGAGGGAATTTTTTAAAGCTAGTTAACTTCTCAAAATGTACTTTTAACCTGGTCTATTAAACATTGTCAGAAAAGTTTGTCATTTTGGATCATCGCAAGGTGAGTGGAAATTCTGACCATTGGTCTCCTTTTAACCATATCATCGCTACTTCCAGACAATGACGAATGGAATGATCTGGAAACATAGCCCATCGAGTTCTGAAAGATGAGCAGGTCTCAACACAGGCTAGTACCTGACAGTGGTGGCCCTATAAAGAGGTTCCCCTTGACATTTCCCACCTCTGCTTCTGGATGGAGGCTGGAGGCTGAATGACATCGCTGCTCACTTCACCAGGATTTCATTGGTAGGACCAAATTTCCCCTCAAGTGCAGCTGAATATCCATTCTCTAGGTGAGGCTGCCATTGGCTAGACCAACTGAATGGTCCACCTTCTTCACAAATTAGGTTTTGTAAAACTGAATATCTTCCAAGGGGTCAATTAAGAGTCAATGTGTTCATGTGGGATTAGATTCAGATAATGTAGAGGGGTGATCTGATTGAAAGGTTTCGGATCCTGGAGGAAATTGTTCAGGAGAAACTGATTGTACCAGGAAGTGATGTCTATAAGACAAGGGTCACAATCTTCCAATCAGAGCCACCCATTTCTGAAGAAGGGTCCAGACCCGAAACGTCAGCTTTCCTGCTCCTCTGATGCTGCCTGGCCTGCTGTGTTCATCCAGCTCTACACCTTGTTATCTCACATCACTTCTGAGACACGTTAGCAAATATTTTTTGCACCTGATGATGATGGAAACGTAAAGCTTTCTCCCCAGAAGTAGATGCCAATTCAGTTCATCCAGTTTGCTAATGTCCATTAGGGAAGGAAATCTGCCATTCATGTCTGGCCTACATGTGACTCCAGTCCCATAATGGGGTCGACTCTTAACTGCCCTCCGGAATAACCCAGCAAGCCACTCAGTTCAAGCGCAAATAGGGATGGGCAACGGATGCTGGCCTAGCCCACAAAGTCCACGTTCCATGATGGAATAATTTTTAAAAATACCTGCATATGAAGCCAAGACTCAGATCAGCTGCGATCTTACTGAATGGTGGGATAGGCTTGAGGGGTTGAATGGTCTCCTCCAGTTCTGACGTAAACGACTCAGAAAGGACCGGATCATTCATGTAACACCAGTTTCCATTTCAAGTGCGGCCCAGAAACAGGGCACTCTCTGTCGCTGGGACATGTCAGAGTCACCGCGCCATAGCTCCCATAAGAGCTCAGGTCGTTTACTTTGGAGCAGGGAAGGATGGGGGTGGAGGAGGTGGGGGGGTAGGTTTAGAGGAGTGTAACATTACAAGGGCCATGTGGACACAAAGCTGCTGTTCTCCTTAATTGAAGGGTCAGTGACCAGGGGCATTATTTGAAGATGAAAGGCAGGAGGTTTAGAGGGGTCTTGAGGCAAAGAGGGGATGGGAGTCTGGAATGCACTATCTGGAACGGGAAGACTCACAATTTTTAAAAGTATAAAAACAGAAGTTAACGTTTTTGGTTGACCCTTCCTCAGCACTGAGGAACCTGAAACGTTAACTCTGATTTTCTCTTCACAGATGCTGCCAGACCTACTGAACTTTTCCATCAACTTCTGTTTTTGTTCCTGATTTACAGCAGTTCTTTCGGTTTCTAACCTTTAAATGTATGTGGGTGAGCACTTGAAATGTCATAACGTTCAAGGCTTTGGCCGTACTGAGGGAAAATGTGCCTTGTATAGATTTAGAGTGGCTTTTGGTGGTACCGATTCAATGGGCTGAAAGGTCTCTTCTGTGCTGTATGATTCTATGTATCCTATGTAGCACTTCCCAACCCTCTCCACCTCAGCCACGGACATTACTCCCGAATCCTTTCCCTCATGTGTTTATCTATTCCCCTTTAAATATGTCTGTATTATTGACCTCAGACATTTCCCAGGTGCTGGGTCTAATACTCCAGTCACTTTGCTTTGAATGATAATGCACTCTGCATTCCTGGTCTACTCTCCAGCACCACCAGGCACTGATCGAGAAGCCCCCAGGCTGGCCTTGTTCATATTAAATCGGTTTTGAAAGGCACAGGGGGAAGGTCAATGGTTTGTTCTCCGTGAGGAAGGGTGGAAGCGTGAGTAGGGAGATTGACTCACTCGGTTTAATTAACATTGCAATGGCTGCTGGCTGCCTTGGGCAAACCCGCATCATTCTGGGTTACAACTCATTGCTCTCACAGAATGTGGCCAAAGTGGATGATCCTGGGGGCCCCCACTTACCAGGAGAGCCATTCGAAAGGCATCCGATCCAGCCTTTCATCCTCTTCTTAAACACTGCTGTGTCCTTCCCAGGCCCTCCCTCCCATGTCTCCCTGTAAGGTAACAAGGTGTGGAGCTGGATGAACACAGCAGGCCAAGCAGCATCAGAGGAGCAGGAAGGCTGACGTTTCGGGTCTGGACCCTTCTTCAGAAAAGGGGGAGGGGGAAGAGAGCTGGGAAATAAATAGAGGGAGAAGGGGTGGGGCTGGGGAAGGAAGGTGGGATGATGATGGGTGAGTGCAGGTAGGGAGTGGTGGGGATTGTTCAGTGAGGTAGGAGGAGCAGATAGGTGGGAGAGAAGATGGACAGGTTGTACCAGGTCAAGGAGGAGGGGATGAGAGGGAGGGTTGGACACGTGATGAGGCCGGGGGTTCGGGAGATTTTAAAACTGGTAAAATCCACATTTAGGCCATCGGGCTGTATGCTCCCGAGGTGGAATTTGAGGTGCTGCTACAATGGGATGAGAGGGAGGATTGGACATGGTGCTGAGTTTAGAAGGATGGGGTTGGGATCGAATGGAAACTTACAGAATACTGAACGGCCAAGACAGAATGGATGTTGGGAAGATGGTTCCATTTGTAGGACAGAATAGGACCTGAGGGGACAGCCTTAGAGTAAAGGGAAGACCTTTTAAAACGGAGATGAGGAGAAACATTGATAGCAGTAGATATGGCTCCTCCTGGAGATCGATGTGAGACTCACAGGCTGACTGGGACTGCATCCTGTGACTAGGCCCAGGTGCTTGCTTCGGTGCTTCCCAACTCCTTTTTTGAAGATTAAATGTTGACTTTAAAATTTGGGATGCTTTTCTTACCTTTTGGCTTTCTTTTATTCCTGCTGTGTTTTTAAAAGTTCTGGTTTTTAATGAGGAGAACAGTGACTTTGAACACTTCTCACTGTACTCATGTATTCCCGTACTTCAGCACACATGACAGTAAAATCTAAACCTAATTCTAATTTTAATTCCAACTCATTTTCTATCGGACCAACACTTACTTAGTTAACTCTTTTATGATTTAAATATCGAATAAACTTTTACTATCTGTTGAGGTATTTTGAAGCAGCTTTCTTTTGCACTTTTATTATTTCTTCCTTTATTAATTTTTAGCAAATCTTTAATTTATCCTTGCATATTTTGTCGAATGCCAGCTATTTCAACACAGTTCAGGAGCACTGCACTGCAACCAGCTCGAGTAAGTGAGGAAAGGAGCAAGGCTCAGGTTGAAACTGACCTTCCCTGACCTAGCCACTGGGATAAAGCAGACCATCCCAGCTCCGATAAGTATCAAAGTTTACAGCTGAAAGTAGGCACTGTCTCAGTGCTTACAGTAAACAGAGGCACAGCTTCAGAGTCACAGCACAAAGACTCAGGAACACAGACACGAGAGAGAGAGACCGCTGCAGCACCTCGCAGAGTACACAACCACGGGCAGAGAAACT